>NC_057801.1:584308117-584364568 GCF_018294505.1 Triticum aestivum | reverse complement strand
ACGGAGTCTCTTCAGTCTTCCCTCAATTATTTCAACCGGTGAATTCTCGTCTCGTTCGTCATTCTTGATCTCTTTCTTTTCCGGTAGACTCAATTCAAGTTCTCTTCGGGTTGATCTCATTCTTTTCCTTGGATCAAGTGTTCTCCTTGCTCGTTTGCCTCTCACCATTCATTCATTACGGAGTTCAGAAAACTTCTCAGGAGATTCATCGGTGTTCCAATTAATTCGAGGTTGTCATCTCATTCAAATATTTCAATTGTTCCGGTGCATCATCTATCTTTTCAACAATCCTTTTCAACAGTGTTTCTTTTCAGTGGGCCCTAACCCACGGGTCTTTTCCCAGGATCTTACCTAACTCTTCTCTTTTCCCGGAGTTATTCTCAAATCCTTTGCAAGCGTGACGTAAGAATGGATCCCATCAGTCACATGTCTTCTCCAAGTTCGCTTTCTAAATCATTTCATTGTTGGCTCAACCCCTTCGTTTTTCATTCTCCCGGAGTATCTTAGTAATTTCGGTGGTGTTTCTCGTCGTCATTCTCAACTTTGAAGACCGAAGAAGAATTTTTCCTCTAAATCTTGCCCGCTCTTCCGAATATTCGTGGTTCTAACTTCATGTTATCCTCGTAAATTATTCCATTTGTCAGTTATTCTTTTGATCCATCCGAAATATTTCAGGAGTTGCTTCCCCTCTCGATCATCCAGAGGTCATCTTCTCGGAAGATTTCTTCGTTCTAAATTTTTGAGCTTCGGTCGTCTCAATATTATCCCGGTGCTTCGCTCAAGTGTTCTTTAATCATCTCATGATCTCTTTGTTCTTTTGCATCTAAATCCCCTCTAGCATATTTGTTTTTCAAATTCTTCCCGGTGATTCATTATCTTTCCTCAGTCATTTTTGAATTCTTCCGGTGCTTCGTTCAAGTATGTTTCAATCAGCTCGCGATCTCTTCTTTCAATTGCATCTTCAGTCCCTCAAGTATATTCTTGTTTTTCCTATTCTTCCCGGTGAGTCATTCTCCTTCGTCATTCAATTTTGAATTCTAACGGTGCTTCGTTCAAGACCCCTTTTCATTTGTAATCATATTAATTCATTCGTTCTTTCAATCCTACCGGTGATTCATGAATACCTTCTCAAGTTTGCGTTATGTCACTTCTTAATCCTTTTCAAGAAGAATAAGTAGTATGAAAAATCCATTGCTTGTCATCAATTTAATTTGATGAAGGATAAGCATACAATAAATCTTATTCTTATTTCATCCAATTGAGTAATCCCTTTTCTTCGGAGTTTGTTCTTGATGAATAGATTCTAGTTCCAAGTGTTCTCATCTTTTCTTTTCCGGAGTTCAAATTTCCTCGGCCATCTCGTCGGAACATCCATCTAAATCAGCGCAAGGCTAATCTTATTCTTTTCCTTCGTTCTATCTCATCATCCCTTTGTCACCGGAGTTCTTCATGGTGGCTCTTCATGATTTAATTCATTCTTCAAGAGTTCATCAAGATTCTTGTTGGCGGAGTTCAAGTATCTTTTCTTATCGTGTCTCGAAGTGCAATTAATTCTCTGTATTTTTTTTTGAAGCGGAGTTTTGCATTTCTTCGTTCTTCTCAGCTATCTAATCTTTTCTGCTCGTGGTCGATTATCACCTCATAATTTTGAAATGTTATCCGTAAGTCCATGACATGCTTATTCTTTTCGTTGTTGATTTTCTCAACAACTCCGTTTAAACCTTCCTTCGAAAGATGATTTCAATTTCATTCGTGGCACAAGTTGTCATTTTCTTCCCCGTTCTTTTCATTCCACTATTTCAATTCTTTCGGAGGCATTGTGTCGTTCCTCTCGGCAAGCATCATTCCATCTTCTCAAGTTCATGTTCTATTCTTTCCATGTTCAGTCGGAGTGATGCCAAAATCCTTTCAGTAGTATTCGTTTCTTATCTCATTCTAACCGGAGTGGTTTCATAGTCTATCTGATTCCGTGAGCTTTCAATTCTTGTCATTCTCGTCATATTCGGATGTCGGTCTTATGTCTTATGTATTTTTGTATTCGTGTGGCATTGTATGCCTTTTTGTATGTATTCCCATCTATTATGTAATGTTGATGTAATGATATCCACCTTGCAAAAGCGTATCAATATGCGGTTCTATCCTTACTGGGACCTGTGCCCGACCAAGAGAGCATGCGGCGCTCTAGATAAGAAGGAGAAGCAGTGCTCAGGGCGCTAGAGCGTGCACTGGTGAGATCGACGCCAAGACTCTGAAGAAAACAACACTGACGGTCGCCTGAATCACTGAATTCTGAACATGTATAGTAACAGTGCAGGCCAGGTGTTCGATGAAATGATTTTGGCATGTGGGCAATTTATCTGGAGCTGATCTTTTGTGGGGTGGCCTCTCAATGCACCTGGGGGCTGCCTGATTTTTTTGTAGAATTTTTGGAGAAGAGAAAATATGAATTTCACCAAAAATGATGAATCTGGTTCAAACTTGCAGTGAGTGAAATTTGAAAATTTTGAACTGTGGAAGAGTGGATCTTGATGGATCAAGGTTGGGGGTGCTAAGGACTAGCCAGAGGAGGTGATTTGAGATCAAAACTCAAAAGGGGTTTGGTACTTCCTTTGTAAATCTCCTAAGCCCAAAATAAAAGGCAGAAATAGTTTTAGGGTTAAAATAAATGGAATAAAAAGCAAAAATGAGTTGAACTTGCTGGGATTGACTACTTGACTTGACCAAAGTGGAGGGAGGTGTTTTGGGAGGAATTTCTAACATGAGGCATGATAAAAGAGTATGGTTGGGATAAAAGAAATAAATCCAAAACCCTAAGGATTTCTTTTTAAAGGAAAAACTTTCAAAAATAATTGGTGATGAGCAAACACCAATGAAGAACCTTCAAAATCAAACATCAAGGTTGAGTATGACCCAAAAATAAAAATTTGACATAATAAAAATATTTGAGAGGGAGGGTCCTTTAAAAGATTTTGTATAGCCTCCTTCAAATTAAATGAAGAATTTGCTGAAAACCAAATAATTTTTTTTGGAGTGTCACAACACCTACGCCCTTAGGAAAAATCTCGTCCCCGAGATTTCAGCTGATCCTCAAATAGGTGTTGGTGCTCTGTCCGAAGAAAGTCCTCTCTTTCCCATGTTGCTTCATTCTCGGTGTGATTGCTCCACTGAACTCTGAAAAACATGATTGTTTTCTGACGGGTTCTTCTTTCAGACTCCTCCAATATTTTTATTGGACGTTCTCTGTAGGTGAGGTCTAGTTGCACGTCAATGTCTTCATGTGACACATGCTTCTTTGGGTTGCTTACGCACTTCCTCAACTGTGATACATGGAACACGTCGTGGACGTATGACAATTCTTCGGGTAGGTCTAGCTGGTAGGCTACTGTGCCTCTTCGTGCAACTACACAGAGTGGTCTGATGAATCTTGGTGCTAACTTTCCCTTAACCTTGAATCGTTGTAGGCCCCTCATAGGTGATACTCGCAGGTACACATACTCACCGGGTTCAAAACTGACTCCACGATGTTTTCGATCGTAATAACTCTTTTGTCGGCTTTGAGCTGTCTCGAGTCGGTCCCTGATTAGCTTGACTTTCTCCTCATCTTCTTTGAGCATGTCTGGGCCAAAGATACGGCTGTCTCCGGTCTCTGACCAATTTAGCAGGGTACGCCATCTCCGCCCGTACAAGGCTTCGAAGGGTGCCATTTGTAGGCTGGCTTGATAACTGTTGTTGTATGCGAACTCTGCATAGGGCAAGCTCTCTTCCCAACTGGTTCCATAGGTGAGGACACATGCCCTCAGCATGTCATCTAGAATTTGGTTTATGTGTTCAGTTTGTCCATCCGTATGGGGGTGGTATGCTGTACTGAATGCTAGTTGGGTTCCCAGAGCCTGTTGTAGGTGATCCCAAAATCTAGAGATGAATTGGGTGCCTCTGTCAGATATTATAGTCTTTGGGACTCCATGCATACAGACGATACAGGAAAGATAAAGCCTGGCAAGCTTCTGAGTGGTGTGGGTTGCCTTCACCAGGATGAAATGTGCCACCTTAGTTAATTTGTCGGTGATGACCCATATGGCATCATTTCCGTATCGTGACTGGGGTAGTCCGACAATAAAATCCCTTCCAATCTCGTCCCATTTCCACTCGGGTATTTTGTTTGCCTGTAATAGTCCGGCTGGTTTCCGGTGCTCGGCCTTAATGAGCTGACATGAATCACAACATGCAATGAACGTGGCGATGTCCCTTTTCATACCGTGCCACCAAAATTTTTCCTGAAGGTCCTTGTATATTTTGGTTCCTCCAGGATGGATTGAATACGGAGCGGTGTGGCCTTCAACCAGAATTTGCTGTTTAAGGTCTTCTACATTTGGTACGCAAATCCTATCTCCGTACCACAATATTCCCTTATCGTCTATGACGAATTCTGCGGCCTTGCCCAAGCTCACTTTTCTTTTCATTCCTTCGATGCTGGGGTGTCCATGCTGAGCCTCCTTGATCTGTTTTATCAGGTTGGGCTGTATTTCCAAATTCAATACACTGCCTTCGGTGACCATTACCAAGTTGAGTTTGGTAAACTCCTGCTGGAATTATGGCCTCAAATTTGGTAGGTTGTCGTTGCCCGAACTGGGGTTTCGACTAAGGGCGTCTGCCACTACATTTGCTTTTCCTGGATGGTAGTGTATGACAACATCATAATCCTTCACTAATTCCAACCAGCGTCGTTGTCGCAAATTGAGTTCTGGTTGTGTGAAAATATACTTGAGGCTTTTATGGTCCGTATATATTTCACAACGATTCCCAAGCAAAAAGTGTCTCCATTCCTTGAGCGCATGGATGACTGCTGCCAATTCCATGTCATGAGTGGGGTAATTCTCTTCTTGTTTTCGTAGTTTCCTGGAAGAGTAGGCAACTACCTTGCCTTCTTGCATCAATACGCATCCGAGGCCCTTTCGGGATGCGTCACAATACACTTCAAAGCTTTTGTGTATGTCGGGCACAACCAATACTGGTGCTGTTGTTAGTTTCCTTTTGAGTTCTTGGAAACTTTTCTCGCAGGCTTCGGTCCATACAAACTTTTTATCCTTCTTGAGCAACTGGGTCATTGGTTTTGCTATGGTGGAGAATCCTTCAATAAATCTTCGGTAATATCCTGCCATTCCCAAGAAACTTCGTACGTCCGTTACGCTGGCTGGTGGTTTCTAGCCAAGTACGGCCTTGAATTTTTCCGGGTCTACGGCAACACCTTCTTGGGTTAGTACGTGGCCTAGAAATCCAATCTGTCTTAACCAAAATTCACATTTGCTGAACTTGGCGTACAATTGGTGTTTCCTTAGTTTCCCAGTACAATCCTGAGATGTTCAGCGTGCTCTTTTGGTGTCTTGGAGTATACCAGAATATCGTCAATGAATACCACAACAAATTTGTCCATAAATTTCATAAATACTTTGTTCATGAGGTGGACAAAATATGCAGGGGCGTTCGTCAGTCCAAACGGAATTACTGTAAACTCGTATAATCTGTATCTTGAGGTAAATGCTGTCTTGGGAATATCCTCTGTCCGTACTTTTAATTGATGATATCCCGACCTCAAATCAATTTTCGAGAAGACTTTGTCTTGTGCGAGATGGTCAAATAAGTCATTTATCCTTGGCATAGGATACTTGTTTTTGATGGTGACCATGTTGAGCGCTCGATAGTCTATACACAACCTTAGTGTCCCATCCTTTTTCTTGGCAAATAATACTGGTGAACCCCAAGGTGAGGAGCTGGCTCGAATAAATCCTTTTCCAGTAATTCCTTTATTTGCTTCTTTAATTCTACCAACTCGAAGGGTGCCATTCTATAGGGCTTCTTGTAAATGGGGGTGGTTCCAGGTGCTAGCTCAATGATGGATTCTATTTCCCGGTCTGGCGGCATGCCTGGTAGTTCCTCGGGAAATACGTTGGGAAACTCACATACCACTGGAACTTTGCTTAACTCTGAGATGTCGACCTTGTTCAACCTTGGTAGTCGTGATATTTGTCTTTCTTGAGCTGAAATCTTTATTGTCTTCCCGTGATGATGGGTGAGAATCACAGTCCGATTGAAGCAGACAATAAATCCTTTGTTGGTGGTTAACCAGTCCATTCCTAGGATAACATCCAGTCCCTTGTTTTCCAACACGATGAGGTTTGCATGAAACTTTAGTCTTTCAAGGTCAATAACCACACCTTGGCAGTAATTCTGAGTAACTTGCTTAATCCCAGGGGACTTGATGATCATGGATTTTTCCAAGGGAAGCATCGAAAAATCATTTTGCAAAGCAAATCTATTTGAAATGAATGAGTGAGAAGCTCCAGAATCAAACAAAACCGTGGTAGGTATTGTGTTGACAAGGAACGTACCGAGTACGATATCCGGGGCATTCTGTGATTCCTCTCTGGTCACGTGGTTCAAGTGACCCTTCTTGTGGTTGTTACTGGGGTTGAAGTTGTTCCGCTTGGGCGTTGAATTATTACCACCGTTGTTCGGCTTGGGGGCCGAGTTTCTTGGTTTGGGACACTGCTTGGCATAGTGTCCTTCTTCTCCACAAGCGTAGCAAGTAACGCCTGGGCGATATGTGAACTCCTTGTCCCTTGCATGGAAATTTTTGATTGGGCGTGAAGCGTTGGTCGTGGGTTTGGGTGCCCCAACTTTTTGAAATTCCGTCTTGCTCCGGTGGTTGCGAGCAAGTGTAGTCTGGTCCCTTTTGCGCTTGCGAAAATCCTCCAAGCAGCGGCGTTCATTTTCCAATGTAATCGCCTTATCCACCAGTGTTTTGAAATCTGGGAAGGTGTGCACGACCAGCTGGCATTTTAGTGCGGGTGCCAGACCGTCCAGGAATTTTTCCATCTTCTTGTTTTCAGTCATATGTTCTTCGTTGGCGTAGCAAGACAATAGTGTAAACTGACTGTTGTATTCAGTCACCGTCATGGTCCTCTGCTTGAGGTCATGAAACTCCCTCTTCTTGAGCTTCATAATACTTCTGGGGATGTGCTCCCCACGAAAACCTTCTTTGAATTCCTCCCAGGTTATATCTTGTTCATTGGGGTGCATATGTAGGAAATTCTCCCACCATGATGCAGCGCTCCAGTGAGATAATGTAGTGCATATAGTACTTTCTCGTGGTCTGAACACTATGCAGTAATTAATTTCCTTTCCATGTCTCGAAGCCAATCATCGGCCTCAAGAGGTTTGTCAGTAGGAGAAAATGTTGGGGGACGCGTCTTTTGTAGCTCAGACAGTTTGGATTGCTGTTGATACGGACCATGGTGATTTCCCATATTGATGACTTGGTTCATCATTTCTTGGTGTTGTTGCTGACTCTGTTCATAAAGGCGGCATACTTGCGAAAATGCGCATCACTGCCTTGCTGACTTGATTGCCCCTGTGTAAAGTTGTTGCTTGTCTGCGTACCATAATTCTCTTCTGGCGGACTTGGCATGGAGCGAGTCCAAGGGCGAGGCATTTTCCACTCTGGGGTTTTTTTTGTAAAAATTTGTGAGAAAAGCTGTGAGACAAAAATAATTTTTGCAAAACGAAAATTTAAGAACTCCAACATTTTTCAAGGAAATACTTGATTGCGCACGGAGAAGGACCGCTCGGTACATATCTTACACGCAAGCTATAATTATACAATACATCACTCAGGACGTGCGTACACAATCCTGACATGTTATTTAGGCTAGTGCACTTCCCAGTTCCTACATGATGCGCATACAAACTACTTTTCACAACCTATGTACATATAAACATATCATACATGCTGACACTCTGCACGGCATGCTGGGCGCACTTAGTCGGTGATGGTAAGGACTTCCCTTGGCCTGCCAAGGGTAAGGCCCAGGGGAGATGGAGACTCAACCTCCTCCTCAATAATAGGCTCTAGACGTCAAGCACTGAGCTGTGGAGCTGGAACGGGTGCGGTAGGTGGCGCAGCTCTGACTGGAGTAGGAGCGATGACTCGGTCAAATTCTTCAGGAGTAGGTAGGCGGCGAGCAGTGGCGAGGGTGGCCGGCGTGTGGGATGCCGAGGACGAGACGTATGTCAGTGGTGGATATGTATGGAGAAGTTCCCTCCTGTTGGCGGAACAGCTGTGCACGATGGACATGTGAGCAGCCATGAGGTCGTTCGCAAGGTTATCAAAACCGGCCTCAAGCGCCTTGAGATAGTCAACTAGCATCTCAATAGCCTCATCCCTTTCTCCTCTAGGGCAAGCAAATGCCTAGTGACAGGTGTATGGCACGTGGCAGGGAAGGATGCAGTAGCGACGAGTCTTCATTGAAGGAAGAACATCCCGAAGACGAGCTATCGCCTCACGGGCAGCCATCTGCATAGCATGCCTCTCCGTAGGCATGGCTCTTCCCACAAACCGGAAGCGGCATAACTCAACACACCCTCCCTTGAATTGCACCGCGGGCTGGTGCATGGACAGACCATCGTTGATCTTGTGCTGGTACAGTGTGAACTCCGGATGAGTCGATGGCCCGATCGCGATTTTGTTGATGGAGGTGAGGAGCTTGACGAACCCCTCAGGTACGTTGGCGAACACCTGCGACTCACAGTCGTTGCCAGCCATCTACAAAAGTAGGCAAAAATTCTGAGTGGTCAGATCATAAATTTATGCTGATTGTCAGAAAATGACTACATTTGCAAAATATTAAAATAACACTGATAATGCTAATAACCGATTAGCGATCGCACCTAGTGGCTTCCTACAGTCAGCCTGGCTCTGATACCAAGTTTGTCACGACCGGTTTTTCAATAAAAATCTTATTGAACAACCGACCTTTATATAGACCAGTATAGGAAAATCCTCATTACTGGTAGGCAAATCCTTGATACAGAAATCCAGTAGTACTAAATATTATACAGGGTTGAGCTGCGGTTGCTCAACAATTTATTACAAGCACGCCAATATTTTACATAAGGGCGGATATGACACAAGGATGTGGTGGCATACTACTGACTTGCAATAAAAGTGGTGGTGGATATGTCACAGTGGAGTGGATGACATGACTCCTAATCTGGCAGCTCATCGAGCGTCAAAGTGAGGCTTGATGAATTTATTTGGGTAGCGGAGGCAGATATAATACAAGTGACCAAATCCAGGGTCGCACGGGACTGACTGGGACTCCTCTAGGTGTCGGACTCGCTATCGTACTCTTCATCCATGAGATCACCTTCGTCCACATCTGGCCAAATCAACAAGCCAGGTGAGTACTTTGAATGTACTCGCAAGACAGTTCGGACATAAGATATAACAAATGTAAACACGATGCACCATGAGCAGTTAGCAATGCACACTCAAATAATAGATTTGAACGGCATGTAGGATAAAAGGAAGTCAGGCGGTAGTCCTCCCGAAATCCAAATGAAATAACTGAAAACCGATCGGGTGTCTGAAGCGACGCCTCAAAAGGTGAAATGAATAAATTAACATGCTGCAGTCGGGCATCTGTTTGACACCACATAAAGGGCTTATATTGAAAAGCAAATGACAGTGCGTGCCACAGTCGGACGTCTATGCGACATCTCAGAAAGGGCTTGTAATGAAAGTAAATAATAGTGATGCCACAGTCGGACGTCTTAGAGACATCTTGGAAAGGGCTTATAATGTAAGTAAATAACAGAGATGCCACAGTCGAACGTCTGAGCGACATCACGTAAAGGGCTTATATTGAAAATAAATAACAAGAGTGCCACAGTCGGACGTCTGAGCGACATCACGTAAAGGGCTTATAATGAAAATAAATAACAGGGGTGCCACAGTCGGACGTCTAAGCAACCTCACAGAAAGGGCTTATATTGAAAGTAAATAACAAGAGTGCCACAGTTGGACGTCTGAGTGACATCATAGAAAGGGCTTATAGTTCATCATTCATATTCAATAAATTCATGAAGATATATCACTCACAGGAAATACTCAGCACATAATAATAAACGGGTTAGTCCATCCACAGGAATAATCATCTAGCCGGACTTAACACTCATGTTTGTTCACCGGAGTGTTGTCACTGAGACTGACACTGCCAAAGATAAGTTGAACACAGTCGTTGACCAAGATACGGTTACTTGAATGATTTCGACTCTGCAAAGTTTGTACTATTTAACCACAGCCAACGGATTCCAGTAGTCACGAAGGACTAGTTCCGTTTTCGTTATTTCAGTAGAAACACATCAATCCAGTACACACCCATTTCCACCTCACGATGCCAGGAATCACCCTAGGCAACATTCAAGAAAAACTTTGAGACGGGGAGGCTAAAACCTCGAATAGCATGGGATCAAATTTATATACGTGCGCTCTAAGGGGTGCCCCCTCTCGGTCCCAACCGGAAACACCCATGCCCCCTGACCGGATGACTGGCTTTAATCCAGGGCCATGGAACCCTCATCACGGCCTCTCTGTTTGGTGTGTACGAGGAAAGTGGTTTGCAACTTACTAAACCATATTCTTTACAGAAAACATGTGGTAGCACAAAAGGAAACGGATGGTAACGTGACTTGATCCACGTTAACACTAGAGTTAAATGGTTTGGCATAAGACTGGCATGCTACAACACTTTCATCTTACTACCTCTCATGTCACCACATGATCATGTAAACTCACATCAAATAACATACAGAGTTTCGAAGTTCACTTGCATCAGCTTTGCATGCAATATAACACTTACTGCAATGCTTATAAACATGCCATGACTAACTACTCAATGCGAACATGCAAAACACTCATCATATCAAAGGTTCAAACATGCTTGCCTGGTTCGGAGTAGTCGGAGTCTAGCTCGGTGAAGTTAGCGGTTCTGTCACCTCCTCCGGTATCTACGATATAAAGAAAAATACGTACTAACGTGAATACCGTGTGTGCACAAAAAGTGCTCCAAATATTTTTCAAATAAATATGATAAAAAAACTAGACACAAAAATAAAGGTGACAGAAAAAGAATCAATCAAAAATCGTTTTCTGTTTAAAAGTTATTAGAGTTTTAGCCCAGGGACTTGTCTGTAATGAAACAGAAACTTTCCAGGGGGCTGAACAGAAAAAAGCCAGAAAAACGTTTCAGGCTGAAAGCGTATTTGCCCAAAGGCGCTTTCTAGAGAAAACGGTTCGAATAAAACAGAGAGACTGGAGAGGGGGTCCCACTCGTCAGGTTTGAAAGTTGGAGGGAGAAAACAGAGCGCGCCGGCTTCCGAAGGCTGCGGTGGTCGCCGACGGTGATCCATGGCGAGTTAGGAAGAGTGGATGGTACCTACGGGTTCCTGGGGCTCTTCCGCACCTATGGGTGGTGCACTTGGTCGTTGGCGAGCACCACGTCGATGGCGGCCTCATCTCTGGCGGACGGTGGTTCGGGTGTTGTTGGATCTCATTGGGGAGGGCTACAAAGGTGGAATTGTAGCTCGGGTTAGGGTATTGGGTGCACCAGAGGGCTGCTGACGTGGTTTGGGAGGTAGGGATGGCCTCACCTGAGTGGATCGAGCTGGAGCCCGAGGCGGGTCGGGGTGGCCGGAGACGGAGGAGAAGGCCTCCTCGGGGTCATCCTGGTGTGTTGGCGGGGCTCTGGTGAGGTGGAGGGAGTAGTGCTGGTCGAAGGAGAGATTGGGGTGGCTATTTATAGCCGGCCCGAGGCGGTTCCCGCGAACGGGATAACTCCGGCGGCGATTACGGTGATGCAGTGGCTGGATGGGTGGTTTAGGTGGCTGGGCATCAACTTGGTTATCCACTGGTTTCAATCAGACGCTAACCTCGGTTGGATTTTGCTTGCTCCGCGATTTCGACGGAACGGCGCCTCGCGGGCCCGTCGGCGGCAAAGAGCGCGCCCTGTGCTTGTCAGGCCACGGCGACGGTGCTGCGGTGCTTGCAGGGGAGCAGACGGCCACACGGAGGCCTCGGGTGGTTTGGGCGGTGCTGGACGGTGCCGAAAGCTGCATCTGCACCCTGCTGGCCACCACGGGTGGTTCTGCCACCGCAGAAGTTGCCAGCGTCGGTGAGGGACGCCGCCACCGACACCTGCACCCATCCAAGAGAGCGTGCGGCGCTCTGGATAAGAAGGAGAAGTAGTGCGCAAGGCGCCAAAGCATGCACTGGTGAGATCGACGCCTAGACTCTGAAGAAAACGACACTGACGGTCGCCTGAATCACTGAATTCTGAACATGTACAGTAACAGTGCAGGCCAGGTGTTCGATGAAATGATTTTGGCATGTGGGCAATTTATCTGGAGCTGATCTTTGGTGGGGTGGCCCATCAATGCACCTAGGGGCTGCCTGATTTTTGGTAGAATTTTTGGAGAAGAGAAAATATGAATTTCACCAAAAATGATGAATCTGTCTCAAACTTGCGGTGAGTGAAATTTGAAAATTTTGAACTGTGTAAGAGTGGATCTTGATGGATCTAGGTTGGGGGTGCAAAGGACTATCCAGAGGAGTTGGTTTGAGATCAAAACTCAAAAGGGGTTTGGTACTTCCTTTGTAAATCACCTAAGCCCAAAATAAAAGGCAGAAATAGTTTTAGGGTTAAAATAAATGGAATAAAAATATAAAATGAGTTGAACTTGCTGGGATTGACTACTTGACTTGACCAAAGTGGAGGGAGGTGTTTTGGGAGAAATTTCTAACATGAGGCATGCTAAAAGAGTATGGTTGGGATAAAAGAAATAAATCCAAAACCCTAAGGATTTCTTTTTAAAGGAAAAAACTTTCAAAAATAATTGGTGATGAGCCAACACCAATGAAGAACCTTCAAAATCAAACATCAAGGTTGAGTATGACCCAAAAATAAAAATTTGACATAATAAAAATATTTGAGAGGGAGGGTCTTTTAAAAGATTTTGTATAGCCTCCTTCAAATCAAATGAAGAATTTGCTGAAAACCAAATAATTTTTTTTGGAGTGTCACACACGAGTGGTGGCAGCAATAACAAGGCCCTCGTATTGAATTGCATCACATTACTCATGCGTGTACAAAAACTGATTTTTGAGCAATGTCCATCAAGTCAAACATGCAACGACGGCAACTAGCTTGTCGAAGATAGCAACAACTTCATAGTTGTTGAAATTGCAAGAGCGGGTGGGAACTCGAGAAATTGCTATATTTCGTAGAAGACAGTCACCATGATTGTATTTGAACGTGCGTACAATACCGGTGTGCTCAACCTCTGGGCAGTCTGCTGAGATTTTTGGAAGTGGAACCCGGTCACGAGTGTACACATTCACAAGTTCCCACTCGCAGTTGGACCCAATGTAAACAACCCAATCTCCATCTGCACCTGCCCAAGCCTTTCCCTCAAGCGATGGCATCTTAACATCATACGTATCATTATCAAGCGGCATCAACTTGCACAGGGCGAGGCCTCCATCGTGACGGCACCAGTCATTAGGGTCACAACAAAGAAGATAGGGGAGATCAAACCGCTCCTTGACTCTTGGGTTCCTTGTAATGACGTTATTAGTTGAGTAGAGAATGGGCTTGAACGAACCTGCCATGCTAGCCGAGGTGAGGACGTTGCACCGATCAATGAGTTCCTCCACCACATCGTCTTTCAGATCGGGGCAAGAATAACGGGGTCATTTCCGTCCTGTTCCCTCCATGGAGAAGACGATCGAACAATGGCAGAAGAAAGGGTGAAGGGCTGAAGGAAAATGGAGGAGGGAGAGGAAGAGCGTGCGACAGCAGTTCCAAATCGAGAGGGAAAGGCGAAGAGTCGGTGGACGGTTGCTAGTTTGCCACGGTTCACGAAGGGGCACCCCGGCCTATACGTCAGTTCGGAAATACTCCTACTACTCGCCGTCGTCTCACTGATATGTTGGAACGGGACCACATGTCAATGAAGCATGGTGTGTAATTTCTCGTGCAAAATGCGATCTGGCCGCGTTGGCCCGAGGTGCTGCATTAGTTTTTTTTTGAAATTTTGCCGCATTAGTTATCGACCTTTATTTCTTTTAACATGCAATCTGAAAGGATAGCTCCTGTGGTCATCACACGTGAGCGGATATAGTGATGGTTGATTCGCCCGAGCAACTTATTATGGGAATATGGGTGTACCAGCGGATTCAAGGAACAGAGAAATGATGGTTGCTTTGTCCGAGCAACTTACTGTGGCGAAGGTGGGGCCCTATGATTTGACTGCTCACTAGTCATTACTACTGCGACGCAACGAACGGGGTGAATCTTTCCCTTAAGTTGTGTTGTGCACTGAATATTGCTGCATGGCAGGTGGAGCCGGATGAAGGATTTCCAACATGTCAGCGAAACGAAGTTGAATTGTTTCTGGCATTGCTATCAATCCTTCAGGAATTGTTTATATGTACGCATAATTTTGATGAAATTGTATTGTGATGCTATGAAGGTTTCAACTCTGGTTCCCGCAGGAAAAAAAAGGTTTCAACTTAGGATTCATGTGTCTTGCCTCGAGATTATCTCGTTAAAACATTCCATCAAATACAAATGAAACTACCATGGCTAATGTATCTCAATGGTTCGCAGATCAGCACCAATATTCACATCACAACTGAAGACAGTTGTGGGAAGGTGTACAAATAAAGAAAAAAAATATAATTGATCGATGTTGTTCATAGGCATGGCTCCATTTCCTTGGCATAGTGTTCATTGCTTGGCAGCTAGTTTCACCCAGCTCTATAGCTAAAAAAAGAGGTGTATGAAGGACACCACAATCAGATCATTTTGTGCAGCTCCACTAAAATCGGGCGGACCATCCCTGTTTGCAAAGATATCCAGTCAGTGTGATTACAATAATAGTGGAACTAGATGATGAAACATAACACACATAAATAGAAGCCGGTCACCTCTACGATCTCTCTTTAGGACTAACTTCTTGTCGGAGAAGATTAGTCACGGAGTTGGATGAGGAGGATAGCAAAACCAATCTCCCTTTCCGCAGTCCCACAGAAATGTAAAAATGTTGCCTGTGTGACATTTTGGCGGAACTACACAAAACACTCTTCAGTAAAGTGATTTGTGCAGTTCACCAAAAGGTCGCAATAGCAACGAGGTGAAAATGGATAGCCCTGTTTGCAAAAGGAGGTCGAAAGGAAACAATTACTGCCCAATAACACGAGTTGAAGACACATATGCCGACAAAAAAGAAGCATGTTCCATGTAAGAAGGGAAAGATAGCACATGGTGGTTTATCAAAAATGGTTTGAAAACAAGATTGCAAGATGGAAAGTACGCCGACCGAGATATGATTTAAGCAAACAACTAAACAAGATCCACATGCAGCAACGTGGGAAGATGGGCAGTGGAGCAAGGTCGGAGGAACCTGTACCTGAGGGTCGTCGGGATGTTACTAGGAGGGCGCCGGCGGCCGGGATCTGCCCATACTGCGGCAGCGAGCAAGTGGCGAAGGCCCTACCACGCTGGAGCTTGGTCAGAGAGAACGGCGGGTACCGCGGATTGGGACGAGCTGCCTCAACACCGTTGAACGGAGAGACGATGCACATCCTCCCTTTCCGCCGGCGGATAGGATGCGACCGGATCACTGACCAACACTGAGAGAGAGAGGCCACGGTGGCCTTGTGTGAGATTATGTGACGAGACTCACGAGAGACAAACCCATTTTTCCATTTTTCCCCACGGCAATCGTTAAATATTCTAGGCGTGGTACCCGACCCTCCTTTGACTAAACAACCGCTACACGCGTCAAATTATCACGTGGACTGCCTTTTCATACAGAAACGAACTCCACCGTGTACCCGCGCGGGTGTGGCCGGGAACGAGACGTGAGTACGTGTGTCCTGCGTGCACTTCTTCTTTAGGTGCAGGTACGTACATGGGTGGGTGTGAGAGAGATGGTTTATGCGAAACAGAGGCAATGTGTTGATGATATCTCAATCAGAAAAACGTAACATATGCAATGTGTGTGAAACGGAGTCATGGGCGTGAGATATCGATATAATTGAAAACAGGGATGCAGTGTGTGGCTGCGCGATCGATAAAGAGTGCCATCGAATTTGTGTTTGCCCACGTCAAAGATATAGGGCGGCTGGCCTACTGGAATTTGAGAGGGTAGAGGTGCAGTTCTTCTTCGAGGCATGGATACCTACCTATAACGTTCGACTATCGGTGTGTGTGGGGGGGGGTAGAGACCGGTCGACTAGTATATGTGTGGGGAAGGAGAGAGACCTAGCTATGTATCGATGGAGATCGATCGACGTCCATGGATATGTGTAGCAGAGGAATAAGGTTGGGAAAAGGACAAAGGTAGAGCGTCGGAGGGTTGGTGGTGGAGTGGCGTCTCACAAATGGTGGGAGAGGCCTGCTAGACAAGCGGAGGGTATGAGTGCAATATCAATAAGAGAGGGCAGGGGATGTCTGTCTGTCTATGCATGTGCGTGTGAGAGACGGGTCGGGAGGTATTCAAGGATGATGAGGGGAGAAGATATGGTTGTGGTAAGCATGCGTAACTACATAGGAAGATCAACCGTCATGTGTCCGAGAAAAGGAGAGACATAACTAGCGAGGTAAGTGTATCGGTGCTTGCTGAAAACGAATTATAGTCGACCTGGCTATTTGTAGGGAGATTAGTTCATATACACGCCTGCATGTGTTAGAAGCAAATAAGGTCTGGAGAGGCAGCTAGGGGGAGAGGGTGTGTCTAGGAGGTGGTGTGAGAGGCCTACCATGTCGAGGGGGGAGGAGTGTGCGAGCATGTGATTAATTAAAAGAGGGGTGGGAGTGTGCACCTATGTGGAATCGTATTGGACATATGGGGCATGTATGGTGAGAAGAGAAGAGGGGAAGTATATATGTGTTTGTTGTAGGCACACTTGGCTAGAGAGGTATATCGACCGGTGTGTGCCAGAAAGAAGGAGCTGGGGGCCTACACACACCGCTGGTGGACGACCTAAAGAGAAATAATGAACGTGTGCGATGGAGGGGACGCTAAGGGTGTGTGAGGGGGGCGGGCGTGTGCATGCACGATAGAAAGTTAGTGCTAGCTAGCTACAAATAGAAGAGGATCGTGAAGGTTTAAAAGACGAACAAAGATCATAATCCATTATAAAAAGGTGGATACGGATACTTGAAGAAGATATCATAATGTAGAACATTGATTATAATTTGGGCTAATGTGTGGCTTTTGCAACTCAGGTCTAAATACTTGTCATAATGTAGGGGCGGGGCACTATACTTTGTGTGATAAACACGGTGTACATATGGAACATGGTTTAGATTATGAATATATAGTTAGTACATCAAATGTACTATTATTTGGAATCAACATCAAGTGTATTCAAAAAATAGTATTCGAGTTCATGTAGTACACATAGTTCATATCTATCTCTATAGTAATCATGTGCTGTGTTATTATGGTAATACACGAATGATGGTTGAAGTTGGCAACAACCGTGATTGTAGATTCTTATTGAAATAGAGAAACGAATTCAAATTTAGTCCAAATTGCAGTGGTAGTATAGACATTTGGAATGCACTAAAATGTTGGTATGAGTAGGTTACATGCATTATACAGCAAGCGAAAAAAATTAATCAGACATAACATGGATTCATACTCCCTCCTTCCATCTATATAGGGCGTAATGAGATTTTTAAGACCGCATTTGACTATTGACAAGATTAATAGTACATGACATGCACAATGTGAAAATTATATCATTGAAAGAACCTTTCACGGATGAAGTTAACGGTGTGCTTTGTGTAAGTTGCATGTCATATATCATTGCTCTAATATTTGGTCAATGTTAGGATCGAAAAATGCATTGGGCCCTTTATAGATGGAAGGAGGGAGTAGCTTTGAATAGCATTTGTATAGTAAAACGGGGCAAGACTCTATCTTTGTGTGGTGTGAATAGTTTTATTTTTTTAGTATTCTTTTTGGTTGAGGGAAGTGCGAATTGATCTGGTACGTACAAGTACAATATTACTACACGTTAGGCTTGTCCCTAAAATTCAACCTGCATCTTGTTATATCCCGAAAATTCAGATATCGTGCTCCCAAAACTGGCGCCTTCACAACCCGCGCCTTGCTATCCCGAAATTACAACGCGCATGAAAACTCCCTCGAGCTGCCAAATCCCGACACGCGAAATCCCCCTTCTAACCCTGAGCCGAAAGGGCCGCTAGTTCAAATCGGTGGGGGGTACTTTTGTAACACACCCTACATTTTGGACAAGCACGTCCCTAAGTCATGCTTCACCCCCTCCCATCGCCCCCTTTTTGCCAGAAATCCCAGGGCGCCATAACCTCTCCGCTCCAGCCGCGAAACCCCACCCTCCTCCGTCCGCCACATCACCGTTGCCCAGCCGGAGCCTCTTCCCCGACGACGTCGTCCACCGCAACAGCTCGACGTCCCTCGTCCACCTCCCCGGATGAGGATCCGTCATCCATCTCACCGTCCCGCCGGTTCAGCCGCCCCGTCCACCACCTCCAAGGAGCTGCTCCGACGATCGCCTCATCAATCGCGGCTGCTCCATCCCCACAGCGCAGCCTTAACCTGCTCCACCGGAACCGCAACATCCTCACTGACTCCTCGGACGAAGCCGAGGCCTACTCGGCACCACCAAAGAGGTTGTACACTCAACGCATTGCACCTTCTCCTTAACTCGACCTCCCGGCGCCGACGGTGCTCCATCACGCACCTCCATGGAGCGGCTACCTTGAAGCCGGCGCCGTGGGCGACATCTCCACGGCGGTTATCCCCAGTGAGAGGCCCCTTCGGCGGCAGTGTCCATACCAGCCGGATCTGCTGCTGCTGCTTCGGCTCTCGCTCGCTCGCTCGCGCTGCTACTGCTGCGCCGGCTCTCGCTGGATCGCTCGCTCGCCCAGCTGCTGCTGCTGCTCTCCCCCTCACTTGTGCTGCTGCTCTGCTCCGATTAAGCCATACTTCACTCGACTGAATCGACTTTTGGGTCAGTCGATTTTCGGGGTTAGGGGGGCTCGCCAGAGTTAAGGAAGAACCACCCACAGCGGGGACGGGGGCTCGCCGGAGAGGTACCCCACTATCTATCTTAGCGTTCAGGGTGGGGGGCGGGGGTCCTAGAAGGCTGACCGGGGCAGCGGTGGCGAGTTGTGTCTGGGCGGCGAGGCGGCGCTGGGGCCGGCGGTTCGGCCGGTGGTGGCAGGCGGCTCAGGGGGGTGCAGGTTGAAGATGAACCGCAGGCCATCCCTAAACTACATGTCAAGTGCCTCTCTGCTACCATTACGTTCAGTTTCGACAGTAGCATTCAGATTCCACAGTTAATTTCAGTTTCGACAGTTAAGTTCAGAGTCAACAGTTTTTTCCTCATCTGTTGTAGTCAGGTGGTTTTTGGTGATGTTAATTTTACATCCATTTTACATCATCTATTGGAGATGCTATTATAATCCCACTTGAGATTGCCGATGTCTGTCTTGTGCTGCTTCAGCCTTGACGTCTTACGGCTCACCGGAGCTCCTCCAACGACAGAACAATCCATCACAACAGAGCAGTGCCATGGACGCCATCTACAGATTCCTCAGATCTTCCTCCACACCTCCGACTGCCACCTCTGCCTCAACTGCTTCAGCGACCAACCTAATGATGCTGAGGTCAACACGGCTATGGCAAAGACGTTGTACACTTGTTGCATGACTTATTACTATACATTCGCGTCGATCCATTAGGGCTATTTTGGTTCAACGGAAAAACATAGCAATAGGGAATTTTCCAATGGCACTCTACTATTCAATTATTCATGCATTTTGTTGAAAGGAATGAAGCAAAACATCCACCTGGACCTACTTTTCAAAATCCTATGCATGAAAACAAGACCAAGTGCATCAGTGCAAGAACAACATTCTAGCTGTACACGCTTTCATATGGTTTCTCTATATTTTGGCCATGTTTCTTTGCATTCCTCTGCTCTTCAAATTCCTGTAAACCAAACAACCAAGTTGACAGAAATCCTGTGTTTACAAATGCTCTGTTTACCATGTGCATTTTCCTATCCTATTCCGGTGTTTTTCCTATCCCTGCGTTTTAATAATCATGCAAGCCAAATGATCCCTTACAGAATTACTTCAGTTACAGGTACGTGTCGAAGGGAACTTTGTGTGGTTTGTCCTTCTCCTGCCGCGATGTCGTCCACCTCACCTGAGCTGCTCCATCAATAGAAGGATCCACCAAACCAGACATCACGACTCCTGACCGTCTTTCGCCGCCTCAGATCTCCTTCCCTGCCGCCGGCACCCACCCCAACGGCATCACCATCATCGACTCAGCAGATGAACCTGAGGAGTACACGGGTCCACAAGAGAGGTCGCACTCTTTTGTTTCTGCTTATGTTATGCATTCCTTAAACTTACCTGCTACTTTATCGTCCTGTTCAGATCTTGGACTCCCAACTCAGGTCCAAATTAATTTTCAAACTTGAGTTCTAAATTAGTTGCGGGGCACATATTGAGGCAGCAATGGATAGTCTATCTATCTAATATCTGGTTCACCTAGGGTATGCCTATGTTGTTCATGTTGGGTGGGAAACAAATAGTAAAGCAATCATTATCTGTCTTTTTATTAATTTAAAGCAATCATCAGCCTGCTATCATTATTTTTTGATCCATCCACTGGTTGTTACCATCACTCTAAATTTCTGCATGCTCTCCTTACATAATCTCACCATATTTTTTCGTATGCATGTCAGATATTGTACACAGTCATGCTGAACATGTAGAGAAAAAGAGAAGAGTTTTGCACGGCAATACAATGTCATGCAGACATCGCTCCATGGTGGGTTCAATGGCAAAATCTTCCCACCTCTCTCCAGATTGTAATCCAGAGGAAGATATCTATTCTGAGGTGGATTCAGACGCCGCTGACCACTCCTATTTACCCCCCCCCCCCAAGGTGTTTGCTCTACCTTGGCATGATGATGCTAGTCATATCATGCATATGTTGCCTTGCGGTGCCTACTTTTGACATCATATATGTCATCTGCTTAGTTTAGACATGTTCTGTAATGCCACCTGTTTAGTTTCTATATCATATATGGGAATTATGCAGTCTCATGTCCTTTAACCAGCCATAATATATGTGAAATGTGCAATGCCATCCTGTTTAACCAGGCATCATATATTTGAATGATATCTTGCCCATCCTTTTCTTCATTACATTTCCATTTGTCGACAATGTTTGTACATTAAACTACTCTTCCTGTGAATCAACCATTTGGGTGGGAGATGGAAAAATCTGGAGTGAAAACAAGGCCTTTAGAGCAGACAGTGCTACCTGTCGAAGCAGATCTCTTGTTGGGTCCCGATAGCTCCTCAGAGATGGATTCAGAGACAGATGACCAGTCCTATTCCCCTACTGGGGTGTATGCTCTAACTTGGCATGGTTATACTGCTCATATCATGCATACGGTGTCTTGCATTGCATAGTTTAATCATCATATACACAATATTCAACACCCTGTTCTTAGTTCAGACATCATATCGAATGCCCTCTGTTTAGCATATAAATCGCCTATGTGAATTAAATGATGCCATCCTAATTACTTAGATAACATGTAGGTGAATTATGTCATGCGATCATTTTTAGTTATTCATCATATCTTTGAATTATGTTATGCTATGCTATCCAGTTTAGATAGACACCATATATGTGAAATTATGTAATGCTATCCGTTTTAGTTAAACAATATACATGTCAACTATTTCATGACCTCTTTTTTCCACACTATCTATTGCATCCGTCTCTCATACAATGTCTGTACATTCAACTATGTTTCATGTTTATCAGCCATTTGAATTGGAGCGGGTGATGCCAGTATATAGCGGAATAAAAACACGGTCTTCAAATAAAACAGTGCTACCTCTTGGTGGAGATAGCACCCCGTTTGTACATGCACAAGAACCAGCCCTACCACACATAACCCAAACTCTCGCAGATTGTATCCCTACTGCGATGGACAGAGAACCAGCTTCACCCAATCTAACCCCAACCCCAGCCGATAGTAACCCAGTTCCTATTGACACAACGCCATCTCCACCATAGAGCTCCCAAACAAGAGCAGTCAGTAAGGCAGCTCCAGTGCCCAAACGGCTAGTACTATCACGGTGAACCCCAACTCCACCAGTTAGTATGCCTATTCCTGTGGAGGAAGCACAACCAGCCAGTTGTAGCTTAGCATCTATCGCATTTGATGTTGTTAAATTGTATGTGCGTATCTTCCCATCTTGGAAATATTATACTGAAGATGAAGGAAAATGCCAGTTGTAGGTGTTTGTTCAGGAGTTATGTGTAAGTAATGTTATTCATGGCAATTACTTTGCTTCGTCCCATACATACTACCTCCATGATGGTTATAATACAGCAAATTTTCCCATTTTTCTCTATAGAAAAGTACCGATTTGGAAACTCAGGATGAGGTAACCTGTGCTAATATCTTTGCTATCTTCAAGAATGCTTGGTGGCAGTATCGGAGTTACCTGAAGAAAACGTACTTCACCGGCAAAGAAACTCATCAAATTCCCTTACGTTCTCCCGAGACACATTTACTGGACGATGACTGGGAACGCCTTGTTCTGTACTGGTCCCGAATCAAGAATGTGGTAAGTTCTATGAGCTCATTTTCTATTTTTAAGTATTATATTCTTGCGTCTTACTTGTAGGACCTTGATAAGAGTTGTGTAGAGGGGGGTGATTAGACACTAAGTACCAAAGTTGCAGTTTTTAAGTTTCCTTAAGTTTAAGTGGAGTTTAGGCACAAGTTTAATATTCACAATACATATCAAGCAAGCATGCAAAGAGTATATGGACAGCGGAAAGTAAAGCATGCAACTTGCAAGAATGTAAAGGGAAGGGTTTGGAGGATTCAAACGCAATTGGAGACACGGATGTTTTTGGCGTGGTTCCGATAGGTGGTGCTATCATACATCCAAGTTGATGGAGACTTCAACCCACGAAGGGTAACGGTTGCGCGAGTCCATGGAGGGCTCCACCCACAAAGGGTCCACGAAGAAGCAACCTTGTCTATCCCACCATGGCCGTCGCCCATGAAGGACTTGCCTCACTAGCGGTAGATCTTCACGAAGTAGGCGATCTCCTTGCCCTTACAAACTCCTTGGTTCAACTCCACAATCTTGTTGGAGGCTCCCAAGTGACACCTAGCGTTGATGATGAACTCCTTGCTCTTGTGCTTCGAATGATAGTCTCCCCAACACTCAACTCTCTCTCATAGGTTTTGGACCTGGTGGAAAGAAGATTTGAGTGGAAAGCAACTTGGGGATGGCTAGAGATCAAGATTCATATGGTAGGAATGGAATATCTTGGCCTCAACACATGAGTAGGTAGTTCTCTCTCAGAAAATGTATGCTGGAAGTGTAGGTTCAGTCTGATGGCTCTATCCACGAATGAAGAGGAGGTGGAGGGGTATATATAGCCTCCACACAAAATCTAACCGTTACACACAATCTACCAAACTCGGTGGGACCGAATCGTTAAACTCGGTCAGGCCGATTTAGAAAATAATGTGACCGTTAGGATTTTCAGTGGGACTAAAATGCAACTCGGTGAGACCGATATGGTTAGGGTTAGGGCATAACGTAATCTTGGTAAGACCGATTACACAAACTCGGTGAGACCGATTTTGGTAATAAGCTTTCCAGAGAGTTGGTCAGGCAAACTCGGTTTGACCGATTACACAAACTCGGTGGGACCGACTTTGATAATAATTTAACCAGGAAGTTTGCATTGTAATCTCGGTAGTACCGATTGTTCAAACTCGGTGAGACCGATTTTGATAATGGACATACATACAGAGATTACAATCCCATCTCGGTGAGACCGAGATCCCTATCGGTAAGACCGATTTGCTTAGGGTTTGTGGCAGTGGCTAAGACATCTGAAATCGGTGGCACCGGATAGAAAGAATCGGTGTGACCGATTTTGGCTTTGGGTTTAGGTCATTTGTGGAAGTGGGAAAGTAGCTGAGGGTTTTGGAGCATATCACTAAGCACATGAAGCAAGAGGCTCACTAAGCAACACCTCATCCCTCCTTGATAGTATTGGCTTTTCCTATAGACTCAATGTAATCTTGGATCACTAAAATGTAAAAAGAAGAGTCTTGAGCTTGAAGCTTGAGCCAATCCTTTGTCCTTAGCATCTTGAAGGAGTTCCCACATCCTTTAGTCCATGCCACTCCATTGTTGAACTTATCTGAAACATGCTAGATAAAAGTGTTAGTCCAACAAGAGATATGTTGACATTAATTACCAAAACCACCTAGGGAGCACTTGTGCTTTCATTACTATACTCTGTTCATGTAGAACAAGTGCCTAAACCTGAAGAACAACTATTCTAATTTAAGATTCCATTGCTAACATAGTTCAAAAAAGCGCTAGGCGTTAATTGTGCGTTTTGCCACCGCCTTGCGCTTTACTGACCAAAGCGCATGCTTATGCGCAGTTATGCACAGATTAAGAGTAATTATGCGCAATGCGTTTTGCCAACGCCTAGAGCCTAGGCGCGCTTAAGCGCTCGCTTAGGCGCGCCTTTTTTAACTATGATTGCTTTGCTCTTGTATCACTGTATTTACTAATACAAACTTATTTTTAAATTGAAGGATCCAATCGAAACTCCAATGGCACAGCAGGTATGTTCACGCATGTTTTTTTAACAGGTTTGCTCTTATCAATAGCTCTTTTGATTTCAATTTCAATTGTGTATACAGTTGACTTTCATATCATGCACATTACTAGCATCACAACAGAGCCAATAGAGTTGTTGTACATGTAGACCGGTGGTACCCATCTGAAATCTTATTGTGCCGTGTAGTTTCCCACGCTTTGTATTCTTTCACTACTAACTGATATGATTTGAACCATGTCTCTATTTTGATTTGGCAAGACAATGCAGTGACCATAGGATATAGATATATGTTTGTTTAATGCTTTTATTATGTACTAGTACTTGGCAGTAGAAGACTTGGTAGTTTAATCATGTCCACCTTACTAATGAACTGGTTCACCGAAATGAGTTTCATATACTAGTACATGCTAAACTTGTTATGTGTCTGCTTGTTTCTTCTTTTAGAATGCTGATAGAATATTGGGGAAGAGTGCCTTATTAAGCAATGGTAAAGGAAGTAATGCAGACAAGGTTCAGGATAGTGACACATCCTTGTTGGTCTCCAACAAAGCTGATAAAACAGCTAAGGAAGACTATCTTGAAGACATCGAGACAACCCCAATGTCCTTTCTTGGTTTAGTGTTCGAGTTACTGGCCACTACCGCTTGCACAAGCTATTCAAACTCACTGTTTGAATCAGTTCGGTTTCTTGAGTCTCAACTACAAGCTGAAAGACATCGATCAGCTGTGCTGCGACAAGAAGCGGAAGGACTTCGGAAGTCCCTGGAGCATTCAGATGCATACTTTCTGGTGCAACAGCAAGCATTGGAGGATTTCAGCGCCAAACAGGACAAAGCTAATCAGCTTGCTAAGCTTATTGCCAGCATGGTGGATACCCAGGATAATGTTTCTTGAGCTCTTCTGAAGTTGTTTCAGTTATGCTCTTGTTTTGCTGTCGCGTTTATTTGCACTGGTGGCCAATTTTGACGGCCAGTGTATGCAATATGCTGCTTTGTTCCCTATATTTGCACTGGTGGCGAACTTTGATGCCCAGTGTATTTAATATGTGTAATAGTGGTAATAGGCTAGCCTTAATTGCTTGCTTATTTATTTCCTTATTTCCTTGTTTAGTTGTTTTCTTGTAGTCACTGCAGTTATTTTTCTGTGTTTTTATAGTGGCCACAATAGCCTATTTTTGGTAACTAGGCCAAAATAATCATGGCAACACACGGACTGTTGTAACCATGGGCCTCCTGCAGGCCGTATGATCCATGGGCCTTCGTTCGGCCGTAGGACCATTGGCCTTCTATACGGGCCATAGGATCCATCGGCCTTCTATACGGGCCTGAGGGATCAATGGGCCTTCTACGGGCCGTAGGGTCCATGGGCCTTCTACGGGCCGTATGATCCATGGGCCTCAGACGGGTCGTACTATCCATGGGCCTCATACGGGCCGTAGGATCCATGGGCCTTCTATGGGGCGTATCATCATTTCGCCAATCATAGGTCGTACTGTAAGTGCATCTAGTGCCACCCCTAGTTGGTTTTGGAGTATTAACGACAAAGTTGGTTGAGGGACTAATGCGTTTGTGAGAATTGCAGGATAACGCATGTAGTGTCCCTCATTGATTCGGTTTCCCTACCGGAGATGAACCCTAAAAATGCATGAAGACATTGAAGACAATGGTGGTAAGAGAAGATATTCTTATTGAAGACTATGACATGAGAAGACATTGCGTGAAGACTTTCGAGTGCGAAGACTGTGTGTTTTCGTTGTTTCTTTTCTTCTTTGTTGAGTCATACGAACCACCGTACTGTTAAGTGGGGTCCAAGTGAACTAAGTCAGAGTGACTGAAGTGATGCTCAACTCAAATCCTATGTCTTCGAGCGAAGACAATGAGAGCAAATCTTATCCAGAGCTGGATGAGTCAGCTTTGCTTGTAGCCCAAGTAAAGTTGCCGCGTGTGTTTGAAATCTGACCATTGGAACACGTGTTAGTTCCTTAGTGACCCAGGGTCATTTTGGACAAATCAGGTCGGGTTGCCTAGTGGCTATAAATAGCCCACCCCCTACACCATAAATTGGTGGCTGCTTAGAGTTTGTGCACGGCTTTTGTCTTTTGAGAGCAACCCACCTCGAAGCATTTGAGAGAGAGAAATCCTTGCGAGGACAAAGCCCAAACACCCAGAGCCAAAGAGTGTTAGGCATCACTGAAGTCTTTCTGTCTATGTAACCTGAAGACTTATTACACTTGAGGACTGTGAATCCTCCAGCCGGTTAGGTGTCGCATTCTGAGCATCCAAGAGTCATTGTGGATTGCCGGTGAACGAAGTCTGTGAAGGTTTGGAAGTCTCCCTTGAAGACTTACCAGAGTGATTGGGCGAGGACTGGGTGTCCTTAGCTCAAGGGGAATAAGGTGAAGACACGATCTTCTGAGTTAAATCTCAGCCTCCCTAACCAGACGTACAGTTGTCACAGCAACTGGAACTGGTCCAACAAAGCCTGTGTCTTCAACAAGCAACTAGTTCTATCCCTTCCAACCTTACTTAAGTTTGTCTTCATGAAGTCATTGCTTATCTGTTTATCCGTTTGACTTCATTGCTTGACTACTATTGTTGATTGGCTTCATACTATCTTCCATCTTGATCCTTACTGCCTAACTGCTAGTAGTCATGTACTTTCATATCATTACATGCTTGACTATGGCTTGTTTAGGTTAGTTTATCTTCCGCTGCATATCAATTAGGCTGTTTCTGTTGTTTGTCTTCGAAACTTCCAAATTTTGAAGCCTTTCATAAAAATCGCCTATTCACCCCCCCTCTAGTCGATACTAGCACTTTCAATTGGTATCAGGGCAAGGTACTCCCTTGTTATGTGTGATCCGGTTTAACCACCTGGAGTTTCAGCTATGTCGACTGCAGGATTGAGGAACATATCTTGTCCCACCTTTGACGGTCATGAGTACCCGCGATGGAAGGCCATGATGAAGAAGCTACTCATGTCCAAGGATAGCGAACTATGGACCGCCACTGAGATTGGACTCACTGATCTATGCAAGATGGCAGAGGCTGATGACATTCGCAAGTATACGCTACTGAACCTCACAGCGATGGATGTCATCTGTTGTCATTTGTCCAAAAATCAGTTCAGGAATGTTATGCACCTCAATCACGCGAAGCTAATCTGGGACCAGCTATCTGATGTATACGAAGGTCATCGCACTCGTCATGATCAGCCGTTTGAAGACTACAAGGAATCTCTCAAGAAAATGTCCTTTACAGCTGAACCATCATCATCCTCATCATGCCACATGGCAAGGGGTGATAAGGCAACTGAATGTTATCTCTCTAAATCCAGTGATGATGAATCAGGTGATGAATTTGGGCCCAGTTATGATAAGCTTGCTTCCCTTGCCACTAAACAACAAAGAATCTTGGAAAAGGTTCAAGACATGCTTAGTAAGAGCGATGATATGTTGGGTGCTGAAATGGATCAGTCAAAAGCTTTGGCTGATAGTCTTCAGAGACTACATGCTAAGTTTGACGCCCTTCAAGATCAACATAATGCTCTCTTATCTGATCATGAGAAGCTCTCTTCTGAATGTCTTCAAAGAAAGCTAGACCTTGAAAAGATAAGAGTGGATTATGAAGATCTTCAGAAGGAGCGAGATTCACTTCGTGCTCAACAGATCAGTTCCGCTCAGGAAGGAATTGAACCACCATGTCTAAAATGCATTGAGCGTGATAACGCTACATCTGTTGCTGAATGTTCCACTGCTGCTACTGTTTCATTGTCTTCACCTACTGATGTGGTCACTAACCCCTCTGCGGAGGATACCACTGCTGTTGCTGATGAAAATGCTATGTTGAAGACATTGCTTGAAACAGGGACGTACAAAAGTTTGAAGGGACATCAGACTCTCTACGATGTCCTCAAAAAAGCAGATTCTGAACCGAAACCCAAGGAAAGAGGGTGTTGGGTTCGAGAGGAAAATGAACGTTGATGGCTCATACTGGAAGCCTGAGCAGTACCCCAAAACCACATGGGTTGCTGCAAAGGAACCTTCAGTAGATCCATCTACCTTATCTGGCTTTACCTGTGCTAATCCTATTATCATTGATGAATCCTTTGATGCAAACTACAAGCTGTTCAAAAATCAGAATGGTGAAGTGTTTGCCAGGTACATTGGTACTAACTGCAGGAATGGACCAGCTATGAAGAAGATCTGGGTACCTAAGCGGTACATTGAGAATCTTCCTGTGAATGTCGTCATGACACCACCTAGGAAGAAGACAAACCCCAGACCTATAGCTTCATATGGTCCAAAGGCTTCATACAGATACATGACTCACATGAGTCACCCTAACGCCAATGTTTTGCAGGGAAATCATGCTCAGACTTATGAATATGAGCGTGTATCTTCAAACCGCTATGTTCATAGGACTAAGAACTTTTCTGCTTATTCATATGAGTATCATTCATCTCCTACAAGGCTATTTGCTAGGGCTCCAAAGCCAAAATTCTCAGATGCTTCACTTAGACTCATTGCCTCTAAGCCCCCACTGAAAATGTGGGTGGCAAAGAAGAACTAACTCTCTTTTGCGGAAAATGGTCTCCAGCCAGCAATCAATGGCGTCCGATACTATTGCTGGGGACCTAAAACTCACTGAGGACGCACATTAAAATATCATTCTATATGCTTCACATCTGAATTTCTCATCAGTCAATGTCCTAACTTTGATATAAGGTGTGAATGTCCCTATATGTATCAAATGCATATGCTTCACAACACTTGTGTGAAGCCTATCCTCCTAACTGCACTGTAGGGTACATCACCAAAAGCTTCAGAATGGATTATGAACAGTGGATGCACAAATCATATGACTGGTGATTGAAGTATTCTCATGGACTCAACCTTACGTCCATCCGACAAGAGTCACATCACATTTGCTGACACTTGTAAAAGCAAAGTATTGGGACTAGGTAGATTTGCAATCTCAAAGGATCAACACATGGATAAAGTGATGCTTGTTGAATCCCTTGGTTTCAACTTAATGTCTGTCTCAATGCTTTGTGACTTGAACATGATTGTGATATTTGGCAAATATCGTTGCCTCGTACTAACGGAATCTGACAAATCTCTAGTCTTTGAAAGGTATCAAAAAGATGATCTGTACATGGTAGATTTCTCAGCAGGTCCGCAGCTTGCCGTTTGTCTTCTCAAAAAAGCTTCAGAATGCTGGCTCTGGCATCGAAGGCTGGGACAGGCTGGCATGAGGAACTTACACTCACTCGTCAAGAAGAAGCATGTCATTGGCATCAAAGATGTCAAGTTCAAGAAGGATCATCTGTGTGGTGCTTGTGAAGCTGGAAAGATGACAAGGGCAAAGCACCCATCGAAGACAATCATGACAACATTTCAACCCTTCGAGCTATTACACATGGACTTATTTGGACCTACTCACTACTCCACCCTTACAACAACTGCCTGTCTCTATGGCTTCGTCATTGTTGATGACTACTCAAGATACACATGGGTCCATATAATTCTATACAAGACTGAAGTGCAAGATGTCTTCAGACGCTTTGCAAATCGAGCAATGAACAACTATGGGGTGAAGATCAAGCACATCAGAAGTGACAATGGCACTGAATTCAAGAACACCGGACTTGATCTGTATCTGGATACAATGGGAATCACTCATGAGTTCTCTGCTCCATACACACCTCAGCAAAATGGCATCGTTGAGCGCAAGAACAAAACCCTCAGTGAGATGGCTCGAACAATGCTAGATGAGTACAAGACACCAAGAAAGTTCTGGCCCGAAGCTATTTTGATACAGCTTGTCACATCATCAACCATGTGTACGTTCATAAGCTTCTGAACAAAACATCATATGAGCTACTTACTGGCAAGAAGCCAAATGTCAGTTACTTCATAGTATTTGGAGCAAGATGCTGGATCAAGGATCCCCATCACAAGTCAAAGTTTGCACCTAAGGCTCACGAAGGCTTCATGCTTGGCTATGGAAAGGATTCACACTCCTACAGAGTCTTCAACCTTTATCTCTACAAAATCGTTGAAACTGTGGATGTGAAATTTGATGAAACCAATGGTTCACAGAGAGAGATCCTGCCAAGCACATTGGATGAAGCTCCTTCAAATGAGGCAATCAAGCTGATGGGAACTGGTGAAATCATGCCCTCTGAAGCACAGCCTGAAGAGGAACTTATCATCTCTGCAACAAATCAACCTGAAGACAATGCTTAGTCCGAAGACAATCCTCCCAATGATGACAATGATCAGCCAGAGCAAAATCTTCGTCCTGTTCATCCACGTGTTGCAAATGAAGTTAAATAGAGAAGATAATTGACAGCATCAATGCACCTGGTCCGCTCACTCGTTCAAGAGCAACTCAGCTAGCAAACTTCTGTGGGCACTTTTCATTTGTGTCAATATCAGAACCCAATAAAGTTGATGAAGCTTTTATGGAACCTGAATGGATTCAAGCCATGCAAGAAGAACTTCAACAGTTCAAACTGAATAATGTCTGGGAACTTGTCAAGCGACCTGATCCTCGCAAGCATAACATTATTGGAACAAAATGGATATATCGAAACAAGCAAGATGAGCATGGTCAAGTCGTCAGAAACAAAGCACGTCTTGTGGCTCAAGGATACACCCAAGTGGAAGGAATTGACTTCGATGAAACATTTGCTCCTGTTGCTAGGCTTGAAGCCATTCGCATACTGCTAGCCTACGCAAATCATCACAATATCCTGCTATATCAAATGGATGTGAAGAGTGCATTTCTCAATGGCAAGATTGAAGAAGAAGTATATGTCGCACAACCACCTGGCTTTGAAGATCCAAAACATCCTGATATGGTGTACTAGCTAAACAAGGCACTGTATGGCCTCAAACAAGCCCCTCGTGCCTGGTATGATACAATCAAAGACTTCCTGAAGAGCAAAGGCTTCAAACCTGGATCCCTCGATCCCACTCTCTTCACGAAGACATATGATGGTGAACTGTTTGTGTGCCAAATATATGTGGATGACATAATCTTCGGATGCACCAACCAGAAGTACAGTGATGAGTTTGGGTACATGATGCAAGAGCAATATCAAATGTCCATGATGGGTGAGCTGAAGTTCTTCCTTGGTCTTCAAATTCGTCAACAGAGGAATGGCATATTCATATCTCAAGAAAAATACCTCAAAGATTGCCTGAAGAAGTTTGGAATGGAAGACTGCAAAAGCTACACGACGCCAATGCCAGCCAAGCACCATCTTGGTCCCGACGATAATGGTAAAGAGTTCGATGAAAAGGTATACTGCTCCATGATTGGTTCTTTGCTTTATTTATGTGCATCTAGGCCAGATATTATGCTTAGTGTTTGCATGTGTGCACGGTACCAAGCGGCACCAAAGGAATCGCATCACTTAGCTGTGAAGCGAATTCTTTGATATTTGGCTTACACCCCAACACTCGGATTATGGTATCCCAAGGGCTGAAGATTCGATTTGGTTGGATTCTCGGATGCTCATTATGCTTGTGACAAGGTGGATCGCAACTCTACATCTGGCACATGCCATTTTCTTGGTCGATCACTTGTCTGTTGGTCTTCGAAGAAGCAGAACTGTGTATCACTCTCAACTGCTGAATCTGAATACATTTTTTTGACCTTGAAGACTGCAGGCTTGCACCCCACAGCATTTTATTAAAAGCAAAGACAAAACAGAACTAGTACAAAGTTCCCTCAAGAAGAGGAAAAAAAGAGCAAAAGAAAGCTATACAGGAAAACTAATCCTAGAAATTACAAATGTACAGAGGGTAACAAAAATAACCCCCGTCAAGGAGGAAGGAAATCAATCCATTTAAGTAATGCCTCCTTGTGCTTCTGCTTGATTCTATGAGAAAGCAGAGTGAGATCATGAATGAATCCATATCTCCATGCTCTGAAGGAAGGCCTGATGTTCCTGAAAGCCCTGTCATTTCTAACCTTCCAAATGTTCCACCAGGCAGTAAACACCACTTCAACGAAGAAAGGCTTGTTGAATTCCTTTTTAGCATGCAAGGCAATCTCCACCATATCCTGACTGTCTTTCCAGTGAATCTGCAGGTAGATCCATATGCGAGCACTGAAGTTACACTGGAAGAAAAGATGATTTCTGTCCTCCAAAGTCCCTGTTGGGCAAAGAACACATTGTGGTCCATCATTAATCTTCCATTTCCTTCTTTGAATCATGTCCTTGGTGTTAACCCTGTCCATTATGACTAGCCAGGCAAACATCTTGATTGACATTGTACAACAACTGTTCCAAATCCATCTCAAAATTGGATTTGCTACCATAGGCTGGTATGCAAAGTCATAGAACTTTTTTGCAGTATAAGAAGATTTCTTTCCATGCCTCCATTCCCAAAGATCATTGCAGCTGGAATCCAGATGGAAAGATCCCATTTGTGTTGAAAGCTGTTGCAATTCTTGATGAGCTTGCTCAGTGAGGGGCAGGAAAAAAAGATCTTGCAAGCTATCAGCCAGAAAGACTTCCTTGACTGAAAGTTTTTTGTGTAGGCAAAAGGAATACAATCTAGGAAATCTATCCAGAAGGGGCACATGACTGTTCCCAATTTGCCAATGGTCAGACCAGAATAACATAGTTTGTCCACTATGAACATTAACCTTAGTCACTGCTCTGAAATTATCCATCAACTTGCAGACATCCTTCCACCAAAAAGAACCACAAAGGGTGGTATCATGAGGGATTCATTCAAAATAGTAAGAATCCCAAATTAACTGTACCCAAGGCACATCCATCTTATTGTAGAATTTATTCAGAAATTTCAGAGCAGAGCTTGGTTTTGCAAACCCAGGTTTAAGATTCCAAGACCCCTCTTTGCCTTGGGCCTGCAAACAAGAGGCCAAGCTGCCAAAGAATGGCCCTTCTCCTGACCATATTTCCTCCATAGACACTGCCTTTGGATCCTTTCCAATTGCTTCAAAATACCTTGAGGGATTGACAGGGTACAAAGGAAGAAGATAGGCAATGAAGAAATGACAGAATTAACTAGTTGCAACCTGCTTCCCTGAGGCAAGAACCAAGAACTTGTTGTCAATCTCCTCTCCATACAATCCACCAAGTGAAGAAGATCCACAATTTTAGGCCTGGTGGTTCCAACTGGCAGTCCCAGATATATGAAGGGCATCTTGCCTAACTTACAGCCAAAGAAGGCAGCAAGATCAGAAGCCTCCTGGTCAATCACATTAATGGGGTACATTGAAGATTTATGAAAGTTAATCTGAAGACCAGTTGCCTCAGAAAAGGAATATAACACTAATTTCAGAGCCCCTAATTGATCCCTATCAGCCTTTAAGAATAACAGTGTGTCATCAGCATACTGTACCACTGGAAAATCAGGATCATGTGTTGGCAGAGGCCTGCTTATTAAACCCTACTGAAGAAGATTGTTGCTGCCCGCGGATCGAATAGCTGCCCATGGATCGAATCTCGGCTAAGACATTTTTTGAATCTGAATACATTGCTGCTGGATCCTGTTGTGCTTAGATTCTATGGATGAAGCAAACTCTCAAGGACTATGGCATCAACCTGAAACAAGTACCTCTCTTCTGTGACAATGAGAGTGCCATCAAGATAGCCAACAATCCAGTCCAACACTCGAAGACAAAGCACACTGAAATTCGTCATCACTTTCTCAGAGATCATGTTATGAAGAAAGATATCGACATCATTCACGTCAACACTGATGAGCAACTGGTAGATATCTTCACAAAGCCCTTGGATGAGAAAAGGTTTTGCAAGTTACGGTGTGAGCTAAATATCTTAGAATCCTCTAATGTCCTGTGATCAGGCACACATCCTAACACTTATGCTTGTTGATGACTTAGATGTGCAACACACAAAGTAAGGTATATCTTCAATCAATGAAGATTTACACTATGAGTGTGAATACATTAACATGGAATTTGACTTCGGAGTGCCACGATAATTGTGCGCCGTGTCTGGGTCTAATACTTCCTATACGGTGGGTAACGCCACCACCAACCTTTCTTGTTTGAAGTGTTTCACTCAAGGCGTTATATTGCAATGACTTTGCATTTGGTTTGTCATCAGTTTCAATCTGTCTTCATGACTTTCTGCACTATGATGATTTGATTGCTTTTTGATATATATATATATATATATATATATATATATACTAGTGTTCTGTCCTCTACATCATTCACTTATAGCTATGTCTTCAAGATTGGATCTTTTGAACTAAGTGAATGTGATCGGACCCTAACCTCTCTATGCTTACTATCTCAAAATCTATCTATCCAAATCATATGCATTCTGTTGAAATTGTCGAATGTCTTCTCTGCGTCCTAGTCAGCAGAAGGCAAAGAGACAAACATTAAATCTGTTCTTAATGGATTATCTTTACTGTTGAAATCCGGAGAAGCCGGAACAACTCTCCGACATGCCTGGCGGGCGTGGGAACATGGGACAACCCTGAGGGTGTTGCATGTTCGCCACGTGCCCCTCAGATGTGAACCGCCAGGGGCACCAGCGTAATTGCGCTGTGTCTCTCACCTACTTATAAATACATGTCCCCCTACGGTAAAGAAATACTTCTTCCACCTCTCCACCGCCGTCAAAACCCTAGCGCCACCGCTAGCTCGAGACGACGCCGGCGACGAAGCGCTTAGCTGTCGCGACTTCTCCGACGCCGTACTCACGCCGGCCGCGGACATCGTCCTCTCCGCCGTTGCCGTAGGTGTCCTCCGTCGCCAAGTTAGGGCACGGTGGGCTGAACTACTCGGTCTCCTATTCTTCTCCATCTAGCAGTTCTTCGTGCGGTAATTATAACTCTATTTTTACCACCTTTTTGATCTTCAAGATTCATCCTATTTACCGAAATTTGTTTCTGTCTATTCAAAGCTAGATCCATTCCGTCTGCATCTCATACTGCTTAGTCGATTCGCTTAGATTTATACTAGTTTGATTCCTCACTTGTACTTATTTACGGATTGGTACAAATCTGGAACCAACTCATCTATATAAGTGAATGTCTTCGCAACATGAGGTCAATGTCTTCAAACTGATTTATCTTCAAAATCTTCTGAGAATGCATATGACCTCTTCCCCTTCCCTCGCATCTCTAATGCTGTCACAGGTACATGTCCGTGGGAGAATCCCTTGGTTCTCATAGTCTGCATTCGTTTGCAGAATACTTACAACATCAGTTGAATTCTCCTGAAGCCAGTTCCTGCTTGACCAGCAAGCGCAAATCTCTGAAGCCTTTGAACGTACTGAAGCCTTTCAGCTTGAAGTTCATGGCAACAGAGAAATCAGCAAGGAAGGGTGGCAGACAGCGCAGAGGAGGCACATCTAAAGCTCTGCCTGATGACTTAGCAGAACTGTACAAGACAGATCCTGAAGAAAATTATCATCAGAGGAAGACGCGAATCCAATGGATTCGACGCTATTGGGCTAAGGAGTGGTTCAAGTACAGATTTGTGACAAAGGAATATGCAGAGAAAAATTCCATCAAGAAACCTTGGGGTGATATCCTCTATCAAGGGCTTCAACCCAAGAGCCGAGCTGAAGCCATTGAACAAGGCTTCTATCCATGCATGGTCCGTGGGCCACAGCCAGCGAACGCAGATCCCACTTCACTACTATGGTGTCGTGATGATTCGCTCTTCAAGCGCAACTATCAGTTTGTTGTGGCTTCGGCCAAAGAGAACAAGAAGACCTTGGGTTTGGACTTCAATCCAGGTCCCTCTGCTCCCCGTGCTGATGGCTCCCGTGAAGCTAATCCCAATGTCATTGGCCCCTATGCCAACCTTGACGGCCTCATCACATACATCATGGTCCAAGGCGCCAGAGTAGATCATTCTGACAATGGTGCTGACTCTGATGAAGCCCCTGCTCCTCCTCCTCCAAAGCCGCAGAAGCAAAAGAAGTCAAAGGCTTCAACCTCAGCTGCAAAGCCACCTCCGAAGACTTTGTGTGCGAAGCCACTGGCCACTGCACCTCCTGAAGCTAGTGTGCAATCTGAAGATCTGTCCCGTGTCTCCAAGAGAACGGACAAGAAAAAGCAGCTTGTTAGAACATCTGATCAGCGAGCTTTTACTCCTGCTGCCATTCTGCATGAAGAACCCATTGATCTATCAAGTGATGAAGGTCTTGCGGATGATGCCCTTGAGCAGCTGATCAAGAGCAAAGAAGAAGCAGAAATCTTCAGCAACCTGCCTCTCTTTGATGTGGCCATCATTCATAATTTCATTGATGAGTGGTTCGACACCCCCAACATCAGCTTTGAAGATTTACAGCTCCCAGTTGGCCTCAGTGTCGCCTTCAATGGCGCCATTGCTTTTGAGCTAGCTCTTGCTCAGCACATCGTTGAGCTCAAAAACAAGATTGACTTTGAGATGGCTCAATTCAAGAAGCATGTTGTCAATCTGAGTGTTCAAGACGTCCGCAACTTCAAGGTCATGCTCCATGAGCTCAAAGAAGCTTTTCTGCAGAAATGCCAAGAAGCTCAGGGCTCTCGAGAACACATGAAGCTTTTGGCTGATAAGTGTGTGCTTGCCTACAATGAGGCTCAGAAGCGCAAGTCCCTTGGCCGTCCAGGCATTGACCCCAGGATGGCTGCAAAGAGGAAGAAGAAGCACCCCGCTGAACATCCTGAGCCTTCATTTCAAGAAGCCCCTCACATTATCTTCCCGAGCAGCATGACTGGCTCGAAGCCAAAGGTCACCACAACCGCTTCAGAACAGAAGAAGACAAAGGCTGCCGAGGCTGATGCGAGAAAGAGAAAGCATGCTGAAGCCTCTGATGCCGCTCCCTCCAAGAAGAAGCGCAAGACCAAGAAGACTAGGGCTGCTTCCACAGAGCCCTTAGCCGTTGAACCCATTTCCGTTGTTTGCCCTGTATCAGTAGATCAAGAAAGAAGGATGGTTGTCCATGAGCCTGCTACCACAGAGGCTCCTGAGACTGAAGATATTCCAGCAGCTGAACCCAACACTGCTGAAGACATAGGTCAAGATGACAATGTGAATGATGATGAAGTTCTTCCTCAGATTGAACATCAAGTGGTATCATTGCCTGTTCGTACGAACAACGAAATCATCAGCATTGGTCGTCCATTGACGCCAATTGCTCAGGATGCTTCGTGGGCTGATCACCCACAACAACACCAAGACTCCCCCAGTACTCCCCAACAACAACAACAAGCTCCACCCCCAATGCAAGAAGAGGATGAAGACTTTCAGGCTCAACGAGGCCCATCTCCTAACTTGAAGCCAGCGCTTCGCAGGCTTCGAAGAGGACAAAGGCCTAAAGTCCCTCTGTCGAGCGTTCCTGAAGGAGATGTGCAACGTTCACCTGTTGCACGGCAAGTATTTTCTGAACCAGCTCCAACAGTGAACATCTCCGTGTCTGAAGCACATGCTGCTGAAGACATTCCGGCTGCATCAGCCGAAGAAAAAGAAGAAGAAGTTCATGTACCAACACCCCCAGCGATTGAAGAAGACGCAGTTCATGATCTGAACGTGCATGTGCCCGACCCTCCTGCTCGTCAAGAGGAGGTTGAAAATGTTGAGGCTGCCACCACCAATGCCAATGAAGCCAATGACGTGGTCATGGCTGACGCCAATGTGGAGCCTGCACCAACTAGTGTGCCTGAAGCAAGTGTGGGCACAGAACCTGAAACCAATGATGTTGCCGCACCTGAAGCAAATGAAAATGCTGCACCTGAAGCCATTGAAACTGCTGCACCTAACGCCAATGAGGAGGCTGCACCTGACACAAATATGACAATTGCTCCTGAAGCACCTGTTGTGCAGCCTGAACCCTCTGACGTTGCCCCTGCTCCTGTTCCGCCTCCAAGGCCTCACACTATTGAGCAAGCATACGATCACGGTCAGCTTGTCACTGTCCGATGGCCTGTTCTGGTGCCTCCGCCTGCTGCCTCCGGCCCCCAATTTGACTATCATGTCGAGCATCGGCCTCAGGTACAGAAGCCAAAGCCGAGATTGCCAAGGTTTCCAGGTACTACCAACTCCCCCAGGTCCTTCAATGCAAATGGCTTCAAGAGCCACAATACCTTCTTTGACAGCGCCAAGAACCCCTACTCCAAGTCAAGGATTTCATCAGATCGGTTCTGGAGCTATCAGCAAAGAAGCAATTACTCATGCGTGTTATATGATCAAGGGCGCATTTCCCCTCATATGCGTCTTGACACTGAAGCTATTGCTGGACTGCCGTGCTTGGAAGAAGCACTTGACTGCTTTCGCGATGCTGGTCTGCTCCATTTTGTGACAGATGAGGAACATTGGAATGAAGAGCTATTGCTTCAATTCTATGCCACTCTGCACATTCGCGGCTACAACATAGACATCAAGACTTGGGTTCTTGAGTGGATGACTAGCAATGTTCATCATGAAGCCAAAGCTATGGAAATCATCGAGCTTACTGGGCTAGCCACTCCTAGAGAACTGTATGAGCCTAACTGTCAGCTACACCGCAATGCTGTGGAGAGCATCTTTCATAAGCCAGAACCCAATATGAGCCAGATGCTGAGCATGATGAAGCCTTTGCCATCTGACGCTGAGTATCCCACACATTTCTTTGTTGAAGACCTTGAGTATCTTCCGCGCACCATATACCATATCATCAGGCAAACTCTATGGCCAGTCAAGGGACACTCATCATCGGCCAAGCTTGAAGGAGCCATGAAGACTTTGGTCTTCTATATTCTTAATGGAATCAGCTTCAATACTTGGGAATTCTTCATCAGGCAACTTGCTGCTTCCGGCTCTGACATGTTTGGTCTGAAGTTTTATGCTCCCTGGGTCATGCGCCTCATCAAGCGACACTCATCTGTCAATTATCAGCCCTCTGCTCGCAATCACATCATATTTTTGCCCGAGGTTGATATGTCAGTTGATGCTGTATACTCTGACCCTGCCAAGATGCCACTTTGTCTTCAGAACATTGAGCACTGAAGCTTCACTCAGCCTATTGAAGGTGTTCAAGCAGCAACAAGATTCTATCCACTTGTTGGTAACACCCGTCTGCCTCACAGAGCGCCAACTGAAGCTACTGAAAGCACCATTGCGCAAAGGCCTCGGAAGCGTTCTTGTGTTCTTAATGACGAAGAGCTTCTTGTGGCTCTTCATCAGAAGCAGGATAAGCATCATTTCTGGCTCAAGCGCCAAATGCAAAGCCTCTTTGTGGATGTTAATCGCATTCGCAACCTTGCCACCAAGAATGCCTTTGTTGCTCATGAAACCTGCCGAAGATCATGGAAGAGTTTGACTCTGCTTAGTGCTGAAGCTGATCTTCAAGATGATGGCTTCAATGAAAGATTCCAGTTCGACTCCACTCCTCCAAGGACTGCTACCCTGCGTCAAACTCCATCTCTTGAAGACTCTGAATATTCCTCTTCCGCGGCAACAGTTAATGCGAGAGTGATCGATGATGAAGATGACGCAACTTCACCACCTCCAACTACTACTGCGCGCATCGACACTGCACCAAGCTCGTCTGCACCGCCAACCAACGACGACGACCCTGCTGCTTCACCTACTCATGATGACTAGTAGATGCTCTATATCTTCAAACCTTTTTGGTCATTACTGACAAAAGGGGGAGAAGCGTATGAGTTGATAGTCTTCAAGCGGGTTCATATGGGCGGTTGCATTATATTTTTCCTGCGTGCTTACAACTCTTGCGCTTTGAAACATTTGGTTCTTTGAGTTGTAACACCTAAACTTGATGGTCATCTGCTACTTCCGCTACTTATTTGCTTTGCGATGATAAATTCTGCATGTGCGATGATAACTTCCGCACTTAGATCATTCTGCAGACGTCCATTTTTCATTATGCATGTCATTCTTATTGCTATATCATTTCATGCATGATGAATTATCTTCATAAGTTGAAGTGGATCTCCACAAGTACAACCTGCCATGTGCATTTGCATTCCGAAAGCAAATTACTAATATGCACATCTTCAGGGGGGAGCCCTTGCAACTTATGAAGACAAATTCCTATCCTTACAATTTCACATACTTTATCCCCGTTGAAAACTTCAACCAGTTTGTCATCAATCACCAAAAAGGGGGAGATTGTAAGTGCATCTAGTGCCACCCCTAGTTGGCTTTGGAGTATTGACGATAAAGTTGGTTGAGGGACTAATTCGTTTGTGAGAATTGCAGGATAACGCAGGTAGTGTCCCTCATTGATTCGGTTTCCCTACCGGAGATGACCCCTAAAAATGCATGAAGACATTGAAGACAATGGTGGTAACAGAAGATATTCTTATTGAAGACTATGACATGAGAAGACATTGCGTGAAGACTTTGGAGCACGAAGACTGTGTGTTTTCGTTGTTTCTTTTCTTCTTTGTTGAGTCATAGGAACCACCGTACTGTTAAGTGGGTCCAACTGAACTAAGTCAGAGTGACTGAAGTGATGGTCAACTCAAATCCTATGTCTTCGAGCGAAGACAATGAGAGCAAATCTTATCCAGAGCTGGATGAGTCAGCTTTGCTTGTAGCCCAAGTAAAGTTGCCGCGTGTGTTTGAAATCTGACCGTTGGAACACGTGTCAGTTCCTTAGTGACCCAGGGTCATTTTGGACAAATCAGGTCGGGTTGCCTAGTGGCTATAAATAGCCCACCCCCTACACCATAAATTGGTGGCTGCTCAGAGATTGTGCGCGGCTTTTGTCGTTTGAGAGCAACCCACCTCGAAGCATTTGAGAGAGAGAAATCCTTGCAAGGACAAAGCCCAAACACCCAGAGCCAAAGAGTGTTAGGCATCACTGAAGTCTTTCTGTATGTGTGACCTGAAGACTTATTACACTTGAGGACTGTGAATCCTCCAGCCGATTAGGCGTCGTGTTCTGAGCATCCAAGCGTCATTGTGGATTGCCGGTGAACGAAGTCTGTGAAGGTTTGGAAGTCTCCCTTGAAGACTTACCAGAGTGATTGGACGAGGACTGGGTGTCCTTAGCTCAAGGGGAATAAGGTGAAGACACGGTCTTCTGAGTTAAATCTCAGCCTCCCTAACCAGACGTACAGTTGTCACAGCAACTGGAACTAGTCCAACAAATCCTATGTCTTCAACAAGCAACTGGTTCTATCCCTTCCAACCTTACTTAAGTTTGTCTTCATGAAGTCATTGCTTATCTGTTTATCTGTTTGACTTCATTGCTTGACTACTATTGTTGATTGGCTTCATACTATCTTCCATCTTGATCCTTACTGCCTAACTACTATAAGTCATGTACTTTCATATCATTACATGCTTGACTATGGCTTGTTTAGGTTAGTTTATCTTCCGCTGCATATCAATTAGGCTGTTTCTGTTGAAAATCTCCTATTCACCCCCCCCCCCTCTAGTCGATACTAGCACTTTCACCTACTATTCGTGGACCATAATGGGCCGTTAATAGGCCGTATTTGATAACTCAATGAAAACAGCCCAACAGGTTTTTTTTGACATGAAAAAGGCCCAACGTATTAACGGTCCGCAAACAGGCTGACTGTAACGACAGGCTGAATTTGGCCCATAAGCAGAAAATGACAGTAACGGGCCGTATGTAACCGAATGCTGCAAATGAGCCCAAGCATCAGTGGGCCCTAAGAAGGCCGAAAGATAACTTGGGCTGGAAACGGCCCAATGGAATAACGGGTCGTTAATGGGTATGAAGTGATAGACTGTTCATTACGGGCCAGTTTCACCACGGACCGTTAATGGGCCAAGAGTTAAAAAGGTCCTCATATGGGCCGAAAGAAGTCATGGGCCACACATGGGCCGGAAGTTAAAACGGGCTGAATCATATTGGACGGCCCAGATAACGCTACTGGGCCTAATTCAGATAGGGTGTAACGGGCCCTGGGTTAGCGGGCTGTAAATGGGCTATATGCGAACAGGCCGTTAACAGGCTTTCCGTGGGCCAGCCCGCCACCATTTGACAAAGTCAAACGGGCCGGCCTTTTCATAGGAATGGGCCTCTGTTGGGCCGTGCCACGTGTCGTCGTATCATAGGCGCCTCCGTTCCAATAAGCGGATGACATCTGTCCCAACGGTGAGCCGACACGTGTTTCCTCCAGCCAATGATGATTTTACACGTGGAAAATCCCCATTGGTCGGGGCTGTTAACGGGTTATCAGATACAAAAACCCGACCAGATAGCTTAATGGAGTTCCATTACGGTGGATGCCACGTGCCGGTCACCCTTGACGAAAGCACTTCTGTGACACGCGATTTATCGTCATGGAAGTGGGCACTTCCATGATGATAATTTGGTAATGTCACGGAACACTTCTACGAGAGCACATGTATGACTATCTTGATTCTATCATAAATTTGTCATGGGTGTGCATGCATGACAAAAAACGCGACCTACTGTGACAAACACGTATCATCACGAAAGTGTATTTTTTTTTGTAGTGTATCCACTATGTTCTGAGATTGATGTTGCTATGACTTTGCTATGCTTAATGCTTGTCACTAGGGCCCGAGTGCCATGATTTCAGATCTGAACCTATTATGTTTTCATGAATATATGTGTGTTCTTGATCCTATCTTGCAAGTCTATAGTCACCTATTATGTGTTATGATCCGACAACCCCGAAGTGACAATAATCAGGATACTTCTCGGTGATGACCGTAGTTTGAGGAGTTCATGTATTCACTATGTGTTAATGCTTTGTTCCAGTTCTCTATTAAAAGGAGGCCTTCATATCCCTTAGTTTCCGTAAGGACCCCGCTGCAACAGGAGGGTAGGACAAAAGACGTCATGCAAGTTAATTTCCATAAGCACGTATGACTATTTTCGGAATACATGCCTACATTACATTGATGAATTGGAGCTAGTTCTATATCACCCTATGTTATAACTATTGCATGAGGAATCGCATCCGGCATAATTATCCATCACTAATCCATTGCCTATGAGCTTTTCATATATTGTTCTTCTCTTATTTACTTTTTCGTTGCTACTGTTACAACTACTACAAAAAAAACACAAAAACATTTATCTTTACTGTTGCTACCGTTACCTTTAATATCATACCACTTTTGCTACTAAATACCTTGCTGCAGATACTAAGTTATCCAGGTGTGGTTGAATTGACAACTCAACTGCTAATACTCAAGAATATTCTTTGGCTCCCCTTGTGTCGAATCAATAAATTTGGGTTGTACTTCACCCTCAAAAGCTGTTGTGATCCCCTACACTTGTGGGTTATCAAGACTAATTTCTGGCGCCGTTGCCGGGGAGCATAGCTCTATTCTCTGAGTCACTTGGGATTTATATCTGTTGGTCACTATGAAGAACTTGAAAGACGCTAAGACCCAGATTTTACCCTCAACTATGAGGGGAGGTAAGGAACTGCCATCTAGCTCTGCACTAGATTCTCCTTCCGTTATTAGCAGGCTTGCGACACCTAAACCTGCTACCGCTATGAATTCTGTTATGTCGCATGTTATTGATGATGCCACTTCTGCTATGCATGATGAAACTACTTCTGTGCGTGATACTACTTTGCCATTAGGTGAATTTCTAGATGAACAACTTGCTAGAATTAGGGGGAATGAAAATATTGAAGAACCTATTATTGATGATAGTGATGATGAACGTTCCCCCAATGATTATGTATTACCTATTGTTCCTAAGGGTTATGTTATGAATGAAGCAGCTGCTATGGAAATTCTTGCTTGCAATGATAGAAATGATCATAAGAAATTATTAGCTAAATGGAAGCAGTAGTCTCTAAATGCTAGAATGAAACCCGATCCTTCTTTTGCTACTTCACCTATCTGTGTTACTGATAAGGATTATGAATTCTCTGTTGATCCTGATATTATTACTTTAGTTGAATCTGATCCTTTTTATGGCCTTGAATCTGAAACTGTTGTGGCACATCTTACCAAGTTGAATGACATAGCCACCCTATTCACTCATGATGAGAAGTCTCGCTATTTATATATCCTTAAGATATTTCCGTTCTCATTAAAGGGTGATGCTAAGACTTGGTATAATTCTCTTGCTCCTGGTTGTGTGCGTAGTCCCCAGGATATGATTTATTACTTCTCTACTAAATATTTCCCTCCTCATAAGAAACAAGCTGCCTTGCGGGAAATATATAATTTTGTGCAAATCAAAGAAGAGAGTCTCCCACAAGCTTGGGGGAGGCTTCTCTGGTTACTTATTGCTTTGCCTGATCATCCTCTTAAGAAAAATGAAATACTTGATATCTTTTATAATGGACTAACCGATGCTTCCATGGACCACTTGGATAGTTGTGCTGGTTGTGTTTTCAGGGAAAGAACAGTCGAAGAAGCTGAAATATTATTGAATAATATGTTGACTAATGAAAATAATTGGACTCTTCCCGAGCCAGTTCCTGAAGTAATTCCTGAACCAATTGAGCCAACTCCTGAGCCTATTCCTAAACCCACTCCGAAGAAGAGAGGTGTTTTATTTCTCAGTCCTGAAGATATGCAAGAGGCAAAGAAATCAATGAAAGAAAAAGGTATTAAAACTGAAGATGTTAAGAATTTACCACCTATTGAAGAAATACATGGTCTTAATTTACCGCCTGAAGAACCACATTGTCTTGATAACCCGACACAGGTAGTAAAGGTAAATTCTCTTTATAGATATGATAAAGTTGAAATACCCTCTAATAAATTTCATAGCCCTTGTTTAGATGAATTTGATGACTTTATGGCTAGACAAGAAAGTTTTAATGCTTATGTTGGTAGAGAGTTAAAGAATAATGCTTTCGAGATAGGACGCATAGGTGATAATCTGGCTAGAGTTAAACATGAACTTCACCACGTTAGCAAATATGCTTCTATGGTTGCTACTCAAGCTGAGCAAGTACTCAACAAGCTCAAAATGATTTGCTTGATGAATTAAATAATAAAAATGACTTTGTTGTTAGAGTGGCCACTAGAACTGGTAGAATGACTTAGGAACCTTTAAATCCTGAAGTCCACCCTAAGAGAATCGAGCAAGATTCTCAGAGAAATAATTTAGAGGCACCTAGTTCTTCTAAGAAGAAGAAAAAGAAAAACAATAGAACATTGCATGCTTCTAGTGAACCTACTATAGACACACCTGAGAATCCCAATGATATTTCTATTTCTGATGCTAAAATACAATCAGGTGATGAACATGAACCTAATGATAATGTTAATGATAATGTTCATGTTGATGCTCAACCTAGCAAAGACAATGATGTAGAGATTGAACCTGATGTTGATCTTGATAACCCACAATCAAAGAATCAACATTATGATAAGAGAGACTTTGTTGCTAGGAAGCACGGTAAAGAAAGAGAACCATGGGTTAAGAAACGCATGCCCTTTCCTCCTAAACCATCCAAGTCAAAGGATGATGAGGATTTTGAGCGCTTTGCTGAAATGATTAGACCTATTTTCTTACGTATGCACTTAACTGATATGCTTAAAGTAAATCCTTATGCTAAGTATATGAAGGATATCATCACAAATAAAAGAAAGATACCGAAAGCTGAAATTTCCACCATGCTTGCTAATTACACTTTTAAGGGTGGAATACCAAAGAAACTTGGAGATCCGGGTGTTCCAACTATACCATGCTCCATTAAAAGAAATTATGTCAGAACTGCTTTATGTGATCTAGGAGCCGGTGTTAGTGTTATGCCTCTCTCTTTATATCATAGACTTGAATTGAATAAGTTGACACCTACTAAAATATCTTTGTAAATGGATGATAAATCAACGGCTATACCTGTCGGTATTTGTGAGGATGTGCCTGTTGTGATAAATCAACGGACTTTGTTATTCTTGATATTCCCGAGGACGATAGTATGTCTATTATCCTTGGTAGACCTTTTCTTAATACTGCAGGGGCTGTTATTGATTGCAACAAAGGCAATGTCACTTTTCATGTTAATGGTAATGAGCATACGGTACACTTTCTGAGGAAACAATCTCAAGTTCATAGCATCAATTCTATCGAAAAAGTTCCAACTATCATTTTTGGAGATTTTGAATTTCCTCTCCCTACTGTCAAGAAAAAGTATGATATTCTTATCGTTGGGGATTTTCATATCCCTGTTGAGGTAACTTAGTGTTATTCGAAATTTCTCCGGTTCCGTGCTATTCGGAATGAGTTTGTTAACAAGACTTGATCAACCTTGTTAGCGGGTTCATATTGATGATCACGAGATGGATGAAACTAGAAGGCACAACCTTCTGTACCCTCCTTTTACTTTTTGTTATTTAGAATAAAAAAAGCAAAAATAGTATTATTCGTCTGTTTTCTGAATTATCCATGCATTAAGAAATAGTCCGAAAATAAAAGTGCTGCAAATGCCCTGCAAATTTAGCATGATTTTTTTCGTGAATATTTGAGGATTTTAGGAACTGAAAACACTGCAGGAGGGGCAAGCACCAGGCCACGAGAGAGGAGGGCGCCCCCCGCCCCTGTAGGGCACGCCCCCTGTCTCGTGGGCCCCTGGTGGCTCCCCTCCACTTATGCCAGCACCCACACTTGGTTACTAGTGTCGTCGCATCCCTGAGGGCAGTGGGCCAGTAGAAACCTTACTGGAAAGCCTTGCCGGCAAGTGCGCTCGACCTTATGTGGGAGCCACATATGCCTCCATGTATCTCTGCCAACAACTCTAGTCCGTTCCCCCGGGGGATGCACTTCAATTTCACTCCATTTGGTCTTCTTCTATACAGAATGTTGTCAATGAACTGGTACAGGGCAGACCGGCGGGCTACTTTCTCTGCTTCTTCCTGCTCCTCAGGAAGCTCCCTTGTTTGGAGGTATCGGACAGTATGCAGCGCCCATGCTGGAGCCTGTGGCTCGACGGCAAGGACCTAAGGCATTTCCTCTACCGCGGGAACGGTCGCCTCCACGGCAAGGGCTTGGCGCCCCGCTGGAGTCGGTTGTCCCATGGCAGGCTCGGCGTCCACGGCAACATCTTCGCCAGCGGCTCAAGGGAGCTCGGGGGGAAGTACTTGCCGGGGCCTGAATCACTCCGCTTGTTCTGCTCTGTTGATGGTTCAATGGATGGTTGAGTTAATCGAAGCAAAAAAGTACCTGGTTCCACAGGCAGCTTGAGGATGGCGCGCTTCGATAGGTAGTCGGCGATGTCCTTCTCCACTTGGGGGACATGCTCTGCCTATATACCATCAAAGCGCTCATCCAGTTTCCTCACTTCATCCACGTAGGGTTCCATCAACGGGCTTTGATAATCCTTGGTGATCTGTCTGACGACAAGCTGTGAATCACCCCTGATGATGAGCTTCTTGACCCCGAGGTCTGGCACGATCGTGAGACCGGCAAGCAATCCCTCGTATTCAGCAGTGTTGTCCATCGACATCTCCCTAGGAAAGTGCATCTAGATCACATACTTGAGGTGCTCTCCGGTGGGTGCGACGAGCATCACACCAGCATCGGCTCCTTGTAGCGAAAAAGCCCCATCAAAGTACATAATCCAGTTACGACTTGTTTCCTTGCTGGGGAGAGTTGTCTCCTGGATTTCTTCGTCGGGCGTAGAGGTCCATTCGGCAATGAACTCCGCCAAGACTCTGCTCTAAATTGTCAAGGTGCTTTCGAACTTCAAACCAAAACTTGACAGCTCCAAGGCCCATTCCATAATCCTCCCCGTTGCATCTGGGTTATGCAGTATCAGTTGCAACGGGAGGCGGATGATGACGGTGATCTCGTGCGCTAGGAAGTAATGATGCAGCTTCCTCGAGGCCATAAGGAGGCTGAAGAGCAATTTCTGCACACCGGAGTACGTCGACCTAGCCCCCTGCAAGAGGGAGTTGACGAAGTAAACCAGGTGCTGCATCATCTTATTCTTTTGCACCACTTCACCTAGTTGCGTGGGCCCTATCGTACTGGTGTCAGACCTTGCCGAGGGCCTAGCCTTGCCATGTTCAGGCCCTGCAGGGGGGAGCTCCGGCTTGCCATCCGCCAACTCTGTCGTTGCCGCCTCCTCTTTGTCGACCTCCCTCTGCGCCATCAGTGCGGCACTAACCACTCAATTCGTCGCTGCTAGATATAGCAGCAGTCACTCTTGTGGCTTAGGCGCAACCAGTATTGGCGTGGATGAGAGGTACTTCTTTAAGTCCTGCAGTGCCGTCTCAGCCTTCGGGATCCACTCCATTGGGCCCGCCTTTTTCAAGATTTTGAAAAAAGGAAGGGCACGCTCGGCGGACTTGGAGATGAATCTGCTCATGGCGGTAACGCAATGAGTTAGCCAACACACTTCCTTGATCCGTTCAGGTGCCTCAATCTGCTCAATGGCCTTGATCTTGTCCAGGTTCACCTCAATCCCACGCAGACACAAAGAACCAGAGAAGCTTGCCGGACGGGATCCCGAAGACAAACTTCTCAGGGTTCAGCTTGAGGTTGATCTTGCGCAGGTTTGCAAATGTTTCCTCCAGATCTTGCACAAGTGTTACCTTGTCCTTAGTTTTGATAACTATGTCATCCATATAAGCTTCCATATTTCTATGTAGCTGAGGCTGAATCCCAATTTGGACTGCTCTTGCAAAGATCAAGGCAACACTCTTCAACCTGAAAGGCATCCGTAAAATGCAATATGTACCACATGGGATGATGAATGATGTCTTCTCTTCATCTTATTTCGTCATGAAAATCTGATGGTACCCTGAGTAGGCGTCAAGGAATGATAGCAGGTCACATCCGGCTGTGGAGTCAACAATCTGGTCAATGCGCGGCAACGGGAAAGGATCTTTTGGACAAGCTTTATTGATATCTGTGTAATCAATACATAGCCTTCACTTCCCGTTTTCCTTGGGCTCCACCACCGGATTGGCCAGCCACGTCGGATGGAGCACCCCTCTCACCAAGCCCGCCGCGTCTAGCTTTCTGATCTCTTCTGTGATGAACTCTTGTCTTTCGAAAGCTTGCTTTCTGACCTTCTGCTTGACGGGCCGTGCATGAGAACATACGACAAGATGGTGCTCAATCACCTCCCTGGGAATGCGGGGGATGTCGGATGCTTGCCATGCAAACACATCGACATTCACGAGCAGGAAAGTGATGAGCTCGCCTTCCTATTTGCTATTGAGAGTGGAGCTTATGGTGAAAGCTCCTCCCGTGCAATCCTCCTTGACGGACACCTTCTTGGTCTCTAGTGGTGCAGCTATGGATATCTTGCTCTTGCCGGTGGAGCTCTCTGGCACGTCCTCGATGGGAGTACAACACCCTGAAGAGGTGCGCTTGCTAGAGTGGGTGTGAGAGGTCTCACCGGTCTTCTTCCCTCCCAGGGCTTCAACGGCAGGAGCAAGTGCCTTGGCGTCAGCTGCTGCAACTACTTCCCGGTAGAGTTGGTCAGTGCAAATCAGCGCATCTTTCTTGTCAGAGGGGACGGTGATGATGTTCATTGGCCTGGGCATCTTCAGCGTGTTGTAGGCATAATGGGAAGCCGCCATGAACTTGGCCAGCGCCGGGCGGTCGAGGATCCCGTTTTAGAGCAAGGGGATCTCGGCCACATCGAAGACAATCCTCTTCGTCATGTAGTTCAACTCGCCTCCAAACGTCACGGGCAACGTGAACTTTCCCCTCGGCTGGCTCCTCCCCGGTTTGACCCCTTGAAACGTGCACGTCTCTTCGAGGTCTCTATCCGGAATCTACAGCCTTTCGATAACAACAGGTGAGATCAAGTTCACACCGGCCCCGCCGTCAACTAGCATCTTTGTAACCTTCAGTGGCTTCTGTGCGTCGAGTGATGGCTCCACCACAGGTGAGACCAACAATGGCAAACCCCCAACCGCAGTAGTGCGATCAGGGTGGTCCTCGGTGTCAAAGATTATAGGCGTGCTGGACCACTTCAATGGCTTCCGTGCGTCGAGTGATGGCTCCACCGCTTTGATCTCACGCGCCCACTGCTTGAGATGGCGGTAAGTTGTGTGCAGCGAGGCACCACCGGCGATGCACATGGCCTCTGTAGCTTTCTGGAACTCGTGGTCGCCGGACTCGTCATCCTCGTCATGATCATTGTCTTCCTGCTTCTTGTCACGGCCCCGGGCGGGCCTCTCTTGCTGATTATCCTTGCCGCGCGGCCTCCTTGGCCGCCACACTTCTTGCCGGATCCTTCGGCACCGTCGTGACCCTTCTCCTTGTCCCGCCTCTCATACTAAGCTTTCTGCTTCTCAGCGAGCAGCTCAACTTGTCGGCAGTTCTGGAGGTCGTGGCCTTTGATGCGGTGGATCTTGCAATACAGCTTGTCGGAGCCCTGTGGCTTGTCGGCAGCCCCCAAGGCCCGGCAACTAGCACACCCCACCCAGGGGTCGCTTGCCTTGGCCTTCTTGGCAGTGCCGGTGTCGTCGGTTCCCTTGCCCTTGCGCTTTCTGTTACGGCGTCGGCCCTTCTTCGTCGGGGCGGCTGTGTTATCGTCTGTGGAGTCGGTCTCCGCGCCGGCATCCTCGCCGGGGTACTTCCTCCCCTCTTCAGCTCGAACACACCGATTGGCCATAACATAAAGCTCGGCCACATCCTTGACCTTGTTCATCGCCAGCTCCTCACACATCTTGCGGTTGTGCACATTCTGATGGAATGCACTAATCACGGCGGCGGGATGAACGTCTGGGATGTTGTATTGCACTCGGCTGAACCTTTGGATGTACTTGTGCAGGTTTTCTCCTTCCTTATGGGGGATGATATGCAGATCGCTTGCTTGGCCATGAGCTTGATGGCGTCCAGTGAAGGCGTGAACAAACTCATGACACGGATCCAACCAAGAATAAATGGAGTCCATCGACAAGTGCATCAACCAAGACATGACATTGGGCTTGAGCGCCAACGGGAAGTAATTGGCAAGCACCTTATCGTCGTGGGCTACAGCAGCTTGCATCACAATGGTGTAGATGCTGAGGAACTCTGATGGGTGAGTCTTGCCGTTGTACTTCTCGCCTATGTCGGGCTTGAATGTCCGGTGGGAGGGCCACTAGAACTCCTGCAGCTCACGCGTGAAGGTGGGCAACCCACCTCATAGGTTAGGCCACTGTAGCCTCCCGGTGCTGGGTGGTCCATAGTGGGCCCTGCCCGCCTATCTGACTGGTGGCGCGCATCATGCCGGCACTCAATCGTGGTTCGAGTAACTTCAAGGGCTCGCTCCCGAAGAACTTGACACTAGTCGTAGTGGGTCCGTGGATCGGACAACGCCATGGAAATATTATCACAAGCGTCATCACGACGGATCGACACCCGCTGTGGCTGGCATGGGGAGGAGAGTGCACCATGGCTGCATCACCCCTGGCCCTTCCACTGCTGGCATGTGGAGGCTCGACGGAGCGACGGCCTACGGGCCCCACTGGTCGCGGCTCATCTTTGTTAGCGATGCCGACGAGGCTCGAGACAGTGGCTCTCCACTCGTCAACCCTCTCCGCAACAGGAGGAAAGTCAAGGAGCTTCTACTGGTGTGGGCGGCGGCGAAAGCTGCGTGGACCGTGACCCGCTTAGACTTCTAACTACGTTAGTAGGAGCTCTATCACGGCCCTGCGGCTGTCCACCATTTTTAGCAGCACCTCGGCGTGCATGCTGGCCTTCCTCGTCCCATGAAGGACGTGTGGGACTCTTCCCAGGGTGGCGCCCAGGGTCACCAGCGGGGTGGTCCTGCTCATCGCACACATCTTGGGAAGAACACGCCGTGGGAGCCGGTGTTGGTGTCTTGGAGGCCGCCGCGCCGCCATCGGGTAGCATGGTGATGACCCTGGAGGGCCACGCGCCGCCTGCAGGGGGCCCAACACCGTCTCTGGAGATTGCGGCATGCCTCCCGTCTCCTGGCGCACGAACGACGCCGCTCGCCAGATCTGGATTGCCAGGGTGATGTGGGTGTTCACGGGTCACGCCACGGGTTCTTTCCGCAACCGTCTCGCTACTGGCCCGCATCGGTACAGGCAGTCCGGTTCCGGATGAACCGATCGTCGTGGTTGTCTTCCCCTTGGGAGCCATGGCGACGAAGAGCTGTTCAACTAGCTGCTAAACCAGATTCTCACGACTGTTCCCCCTACCAGGCGCGCCAAAGATGTCGGTGGGAACGACACCTATGGGATCATGGGAATCCCTACTACGGTTGCGGGGCACAGGGTCGTGAGAAGAGCGGGATCAGTAATGAGCACAAGCACACGGGTTGTTTACCCAGGTTCGGGCCACGAGGATGCGTAATACCCTAGTCATGGTTTTGTGTCTATTTGAGTGTTCTTGGAGTTCTTGAGCTAGCTACGATGAGTGTAACTTGTCCACGGGTCCGAATCCTTCTCCTGGATGCCTCGGGCCTCCTTATATATTTAAGGGGATCGCTACAATGGCACATAGGGGGTGGCATCGATGTACAGTGGCTAAGCTATTGCTTAGCCATTACGGGACAAGACGCATTTAATGCGCCCCTTAGGTGTCCCTCTCACTTTATCAGGGATGGAAACCAGCCCTCGTCCCGTCCGCCGCCGCCCCACCTCACTTCAACAAACGTCCAGGCCAGTGGTGGGCATGGTGCCATGTAGGCTGGCAAGCTGCTGAGGTGGCGCGGTGGTAGGGCCTTCACGAAGGTTTGCATGCCACTACGTGGGCACGCGCTAAGTTGTCCTAGAAGCCTCATGAAGACACGCAGATGCCTGCCTAGCTGGTGGGTTGGCAGCTGCATGGGAGTGGCGGTGGAACCTTGGCGGGTGTGGGCCTGGTTGTGGCTCCACGGATGTCCTCGGCAAGGGCCATGCCGGGGCCCCAGCAAGGGCCTTGCCGCGGCACCGTGGTCGTCCCTGAAAAGGATCTTGCCGGAGGTCGCATGGATGCCCTCGACAAGGGTTTTGTCGAGGCTCGTCGTCTTCTAATCCTCATCCAACTCTGTGTGCTTCTTGTCTTCACAAAGATCTGCATGCCATCATGGAGGTGCCTCCGAAGCATTGGTTCCAATGTGGTTGTCAGAAACCTTGGGCTCGAGGGTGGCGTGCTCCGTTGGGGTTGGGAAGTTGTCCCGGCAAGGCCTTTGCCGGGGCCGTGGAGGCCACCCCGGCAAGGGTCTTATCGAAGGCCACCCCGGCAAGGGTATTGCCGGGGGAGTCTACCTCGCCCTCCTAATCTTCGTGTCTCTGCCTTGGCATTGCTTTGATCGTCTTGTGGCCTCGGCTTTCCTCGCCAGCGCTGCTTAATGTGGCCGTGGCGTGGCTCTGACTGCCCGTGCATAGGTAAAGCGGTACAGAGTAGAACCCCTACTTCTGTACACCGACACTATATGTCTAGCCTATATGATTGTCATTGCCTCTATAGACTAAACCCTCCAGTTTATATAGACAACAGAGGGGACTAGGGCTATACAAAGTCGGTTACAACGAAAGGAATCTTCGTATCCAAATGCCAAGCTTGCCATCCATGCAAAGGAGAGTCCCATCCGGACACAGGAGAGAGTCCTCTGTCTTGTATCTTCATGGCCCATCAGTCCGGCCCATACCACACAGGTCGGACGCCCGAGGACCCATTAATCCAGGACTCCCTCAACAGTCACTTACTAGTAGCATGCTATATTGCCCCGCGCTACTCCTAATTATTAGTAGCGTGCTACATTGACCCGTGCTGCTAGTAAATATTACTGGTTGCGCGTGACAAAAAATACACGCTACTAGTAAATATCTCCAACCGTGCCCCACGAACAAGCCGTAGTTGTAGCACGGGTTGTAAAACATGCGCTACTACTATATGGATAGTCGTAGCACAGATGAAACACCCGCACTACTACAATACTTGCACACCAAGCACTCCCGGACCCACTGCCACCCCACCAACAATCCCACACCAACCATCCCCCTGTCAGTCTCAAAAAAAATCCATGCAGCCCGATCCAAATCCCCAACCTCCTCTCCTCTCCCAACCCACTCGCCGCCGGCCTCCCTTCCACTTCCTCTCCTCTCCCAACCCATTCGCCGTCGGCGAGCACTAGGTGGATAGTCCACCACCACACTGTTTGCTATAGGTGGGCTTTGCTGCCATGAGCCACCGGATGATGAGTCCGGTGAAGGTGTAGGGTCGCCCCTGCCCATTCCCGGCAGCCGGCGGTGGCAGGGTTCTGAGGACGATGGATAGGCTGGGCAACACCGGGCCCATGCCATTCCTCGCCAAGACTTATGACATGGTCGACGACCCCACCATCGGCACCAACAAAAGCTTCGTCGTCAGGGACCCCCACCTCTTCGAATGTTGCTGCTGCCGAGGTACTTCAAGCACAACAAATTCTCCAGCTTCGTCCGCCAGGTCAACTCCTTTGTAAGTTGAACCTTCTACTGCTTCGCTTTGGGAAATTTATGCCTAATAACTTTACTGATTTATGCCAATTGCTTCTAAACTACAAGGACTAGGAATGAGTAGATCTTGGGATTACTACTTGAGTGTGACATCCTGGTTTTCAGTTGAGTTGGTTTTGAATTTGGAGTTTGGAATCATTTCATTTGGACATAACCACTTAGGTACCCCTTGATTTTCACCCAAGTGCTCCCTATCCTCCTCAAAACCATTATTTCACCTCTGGTTCAACCCAAAATATGACTTGGAATATTTTTCTTAAATGAAAAATATTCATTTTGCCCTCTAATATAAAACCCTAGCTAGCCCTTTGTGCTCCAAAGCAAACCTATTTTTCCTTGCCCCAAAAATCCTGAGAAAAGTCCCAATTATTCTTTGGACCCTAGGGCACCTTTCTGAGCAAAAATATTTCACCACTCTTTGGAATATTTTGGCTACAGAAAATAAATTCACTTCTGGGCAGAATTGGTAGTTTCTACAGCAACTATGTTTTTACTAGCTCCATTGTAGCTGGTTTTTCCTGTGCCTATTTACCTTAGTAAGTGTAAGTAAAACCCCAAAGGTCAGCCCTTGACTCCTAGTAGTTTGACCATAGTAACTCTCCAAAGTTACTGTCCAGAAACTTACCAGCAGTACAAATTTAATTCTACTGCACCTGGATCCTAGCCTAACCGTGGTAACACCTCAGTTTACTAAGGACTACATGCCAGACATCTTGCTTAGTGCTTAGGGTGGCCTAATGTCATGGTCCACGCGGTAACCGCATTCGACCGAGCGTGCTGGCAGTCCATACGCGCGCTCTGCATGCCGCCAGACGCTTTGTTGAGCGTGTGCTCGCTGCCTAGCCGGCCCAGGCATGCCAACCCTCGCCACAATCCTCGTCTCCACCCCCCTTAACTCCCCCTGGCGCTCGCCGATGCCGGATCTCGCCGCAGCGAGCACGGGCCTGGTCTGGCCAATGACACAGTGCGCGGCGCACTATGCTCGTCGCGTTCCGCCTCGATCCTGTGCTCGTCCGCGCCCGCGCATAGTTCCTGCATGACCTCCATCGTCTTTCCCCTCTCTCACTAGCGCTGTTCGTCACTGGGCGTCGTGGACAGGTGTCCTCCTGCGGAGCCCAAGCCCTCCTTGCCGCCCGCCTATATAAAGCCGCCACCCCAACCACCTGTAGCACTCGTAGCCACTCCCACACCCTCCTAGAGACAGTAGAAGCCGCAGCTCAGCCGGGCAGGCCGTGGGTTGCCGTCCCGAAGCCGAGCTCACCGGCGATCCCCTCCGGATCGTCCCCGTAGCTCCGGCCCCTCCCAATCCAAGGTGACCCTGCCGGGGCCTCCGCCACTCATCGGTGAGGCCATTTCACCCCGCTGGAGCCCTTGGAGCCGCCCCAAACCGCCGTCGTCTTCGTCTCCGGTAGCCTTCGCCCTCTGCCTCCGCTGGAGAGGTTGATTGCGATGCCGTCCGGCCACCTCTAGCTACGCAATGGGTACGGGCAGGTGTGCAATCTTCTCCTCCGTCGTG
>NC_057801.1:584215423-584307822 GCF_018294505.1 Triticum aestivum | reverse complement strand
CCGGCGTGCGCTCCGGCGAATCGCCGTCTCTCCTTGTTTCCCTCTCCCCTCCCTCTGGCCTGACTAGCAGGGCCCACTAGTCAGCCACTCATTACGCGCATGAAGCGGTATGAGTGGTGGCGCCCCGGGTGTTTACGCCTTCGATGTCACCCCCAGTTTAGTTATTTCAAATTCATTTAAGTTCCAGCAACCTTCAAACAGCCACAACTTTTTATCTATAAGTCCAAATGCATCGATTCTTTTTGCATTGTGTTCTTTGACCAAAAATAACAGCACCCAAAAGATGGAATTTTTCCTTGTTGTCTAGATTTTCTGGTAATTTCCTGAAGGTTTCTTGATGTTTTCTTTTTGTGGTTTTATTTGTTTTCAGAGGAGCAAGCTTGTCTTGAGGATCACCAGGAGCTTGGTGAACCTCATCAGCACTAAGGCAAGCCACAACAACATTTTCATAGTGCCACTTCAATATTTGTGATTTTCCTACTTGAACTCATAATTATTCATGCATTTTATTTATTTAGATGATAATTATATTCTGTCAAAATGCTTGTCATGTGAAAATGCTTGGTTTACAGAAAGTGTGAAGTAAAACTTGTTGATAAGCTAAGAAGAACTTAGTGATCAACAAAGAATAAATGATATGGTCGTAGAGTTTAATAATTAGTTTAATTATTATTCTTGCATGAAGAAAAATGATGATATTGCTAGGAGTAATTCTAGTTTAAGTGAGGTTTGATCTTAACCAAAGAAGAATCTTGAGTTGATAATGGCTCCGTGGGAGCGTGGTTGATTTAGTTATTTTCATGGTTATGTGATGCATGTGTTAGTGTGCATAGCATGGAATTGTGACACCGGTTGTTTTCATTTTAAGTTGAACCTGATAAATAACTAAACTTGAATATGTTGTTGACCGGGTCATGGTGCCGCTAAAACGAGTCTTTCCCAGTGCAACCACATTTGCCTGTATGGGACGGCCTTAATGCGTTTCATTGTCGTACCTCTGGTCGGTGCCTCCTTTTAGGGAAGGTTATGGGTGTGCTGTACCCTGACCTGGTAAGCAAGCATAACCTTGTGGGCCCATTGTTAAGTCAAGTTTTTGTATCAGGTCCCAGAGTGGATCGGATCACGACGGTGATCGAGGTGTTTAGAGGTAGACACGGGGCCACCCAGGACTAGCCCGATGGGGACTGAGTCATAGTGGCCGGGAGAGTGTCATGACAATGAAATGGTTTTGTTGGAATGCCGTTGGTCCACCCGAATGGGAGTGTGATGCCATGGGTTCCATAGTGTGGGTACAGTGTACTAACCTCTGCAGAGTGTATTAATCTATCGATAGCCGAGTCCACGGTTACGAACACGCTCGAAAGTAGGGCACATCATGGGTCAACACTTAATAAATTTGCACACTAAGTTTGTAATGAGGATGGCAGTAAGGCTGTCATGTTGAGTTGGGCCACGAGTTGGTCGGGTTGTGATCGCCGTAAGGATCACGGGCCACTACTTGGTCGGGTTGTGATAGCCGTAAGGATCATGGGCCACGAGTTGGTCGGGTGGTGATCGCCGTAAGGATCACGGGTTTGTTGTTGGGTTGTGATCATCTTAAGTATCACGGGTTTGTTGTCGGGTTGTGATCGCCGTAAGGATCACGGGTTTGTTGTTGAGATCTGCACGTTGGTGATCTGGACATGATCACATTCGGTAAGCAAGTCCATGGGACGAGTATCAGTTAAGCATATTCACAGCATGTTGGATATATTGTTGCATTGATGTTAAATGCTTAAATATCATGATATTGTTTGTCATTATGTTTATGTTTGTTGTGAGCTTGCAAGTACATTCAATGTACTGACCTGGCGTGTCATGCCAGATTTCAGGAAAGTCTCGTTGCAAAGGAGTGTTGTACGAGTCTAGATCATGTCCACGTCGGTGTCCCTGTGCTATGGAGTCCCGCTACGACATTGTTCCACTGCCACGTAATTGTCATGATCTAGGCCCCTTTATGTTCAGTAAATAATGTACATGTTGTTCAGCCGCACCGTGTGTGCCGCTTGGCCTCGCTAACTGTTGTAATATAAAATATGCTCCGCTAGCATGAATAAAGCGGTTGTTTTTCTATACTGAGTTGTTGTGTATTGCCAGAAGACAAGGTCTCTGGGTTGGCAATGCAAGGTAAACCAGTCGCTCTGAGTTGGGGTGCCACAACGCTTGGTATCAGAGCCGCGCTGACTGTAGGCCATCCTAGACTAAGCCGAGTTAACTGGACGTTAGATACGAATTGTAGCTGAGTGCCGGTAATATTTGTAGCTCGTTGTTGTATTGTCTGCACTGATTTTTATTTTTATGCTAACTTGATAATGGTTGTGAGTGTAGATGGCTCCAGTGTTGTATCCGTGCCAGTTGCAGCTGATGCCGTACACGTCGCCGCATCTCCTTCGTAACGTGTGGCGTCGACTGTACCCTCACAGTGATGATCCAGTTTATCGTGTCTACCAGGAGCGCCTAGAAGACTCAGTGTACGAGTATCACGCCGTGGTTACTCTGCGCACCAGTTTTGATTTCGGCTCTTACACTATTATCTCTCGAAGCGGCCGTGCTTCTACCGCTTCTCAGGCTGTCCAGTTTGCTGCATTCGAGGTACTTGTTGAGCTCCGCTACAACGAGTTCCGGATGCAGAGCCACCTAGGTTTCCATTTATACCCTTCTCTCCACGATAATGGTCGTGTCCGTTTCCCTGCCATTGATCCGGAGTCTGATAGTGTAGCTAGCCACCTTTCTCGCTATATCACTGCTAGCTATCTTCTGATCTATGAGCTGGCTCGTGAGCTGAGTCGTTCCCTTACTGCTTTAGCCTCTACTCGCTCAGTCACTACTCCACCATCTGTAGGATTTACTCCTCATATTCTTGTCAGTTCTAGATCCCCTGTTTCCCCGGTTACTCCTCTGAGTAGCTCGGTCACCGCGACTGTGAGTCCACTTAGTGCTCCTCCTGAGTGGGTTTCACTCCTCGCCACTTCTGTAGCCCCGTTGATTCACCCTCCACCTATCCCTGAGGGAGAGCCCTCGAGGCTGCGTTGTCGTGTTGCGTTTAACCCGGTGGTCTCAGTTAACCCCCGTCCGTTCAGGATCTGAGTCCGCTGGAGAGGACCCCGCAGTACCACCAGAGCAGTAGAGCTTTCGAGTATTCGCAGTCGTCAGGATGGAGTATGGATGTAGTTGTACGAGTCATGATGTTTCGTTTCATTTATGAGGGTAGTTGGAACTGGCATGTTGTTATCATTCATGTATGAGTCTACGTATAATTATGTTGGACTTTATACGCTGTGTTTTATTCGCCATTTCGGTTTTATTCGGGTTTTGTTGCTGGTTTCTCCCCAGTTTATTCTTGAATGCTTCTCATCTCGGTTGCGTTGACTTGGGAAAAATCATATTAGGATGACGCGGGGAGGCTGCAGTAGCAATGTTCGCGAGGGTTCTCCTGTTCGGCGTTCCGCACGACAGGCAGGACAATCACCCGAGCCGTACGTTCCACCACCGCCTCCATCGCCAAATCCGCCCTCCACCGAGCAAATTATGCATATGTTCGAGGAAAGACGTAATAATGATGTGATGGAAATATTCAGAAGTATTCAAGCAATGGTTGGACAGAATGGAAATCAGCCCGGCCACCACTCCAAGTTGTCAGATTTTCAAAGGACTAAGCCTCCCAGTTTTAGTCAGGCCATTGATCCCTTGGATGCAGATGATTGGCTGAGAACTATGTAAAAGAAGCTTGAGGTTGCTCGAACTGATGAAGAGGATAAGGTTCCATTTGTAACAAATTATCTTGAAGGCGCTGCTGCTATATGGTGGGAAAATTAAAAAGCCATGGGGACTGCTAAAGAAGAAATTACCTGGTCAAGATTCAAGGAGCAATTTCGGAAATATAACATCCCTATGAGAATTATGAAGACTATGCAACGTGAATTTCTCGCGCTCCTCCAAGGAAGTCAGTCTGTGGGAAAATATTTACAGAAATTCAATCACCTATCACGTTACTCTCAATATGAAGTGGCCACTAAAGAGAGTAAGATGGACAGGTTTCTTGGTGGATTAAACCCGCAAATTCATTGTGCTCTCAATATGTTCAATTTCCCAGACTTCCAAACTCTGGTAAACAAGGCTTTCATTGCTGAAAGGGAACACAAGCTTGTATCAGATAATAAGCCTGCTCATAACAATCACAAGCGTAAATTTGAGCGAAGAAAGGAAATGCAGCCAGTGCAGAAGGCTCGCACCTGGCAACCAACTCAGGTGGCATACAAGCCCAATTGGCAACAAAATGTTAACAAGACCACCACTCAAGTCAAGAATGACGTACTCAACCCAGTTCTGGAGAATTGCCTGCGCAATAATTATTGTTACAGTTGTTGACAAACCGGACATTATGCCAAAAGTGTCCCAAGAACAACCGAACTGATACAGTATTCAAGCCACAAGTCCATTATCTGGAGGCAGGCCCTAGTCAGCACAACATCACTGGATACGTTCATCACATTTCCGCCGATGAAGCCCAAGAAATCCCGAAGTCGTCATTGGTATGTTCCCTGTTAAGAACATACCTTCCATAATTTATTTTGACTCTAGGGCTTCCCACTCTTTTATCTCTTGGAGTTTTGTTGCCCAAAACAAATTTCCCTGTTCGCTTTTGGGCAAGAATATGCTGGTACAAACCCCGGGATCTCTTATCAAAAGCAATCTAGTGTGCCGCAATTTGGAAGTCAGTATCAACGGAGTCTGTTTTCCAACCTCTTTGATACTTGTTGAGTCTGATAAGTTGGATGTTATCTTGGGTATGAATTGGCTGACTCAGTACCAAGTGTGCATAAATTGTGCGACCCGAGAAGTCAACTTGACCAGCCAGGAGGGACAAACTACAAAATTTATTGCTCGTAGGAGCATACCCTCCAAGGAGATGGTCTTTACAGCTATAACTAAAATGGAATTAATTTCGGTGGTCAGCGAATTTCCTGATGTATTCCCTCAAGAACTGCCAGGCATGCCTCCTGATCGAGAGCTTGAGTTTGCAATAGATCTTGTGCCCGGAATAACACCAATACATAAGAAATATTATCGGATGCCTTCATCAGAATTAGTAGAGCTAAAGAAACAGCTTGATAAAATGCTCCAAAAAGGGTATATCCGCCCCAGTTCCTCACCATGGGGATCACCTGCTATTTTCGTGGACAAGAAAGATGGCAGCCTCCACATGTGTGTGTATTACCGTCGGTTGAATGATGTTACAATCAAAAACAAATACCCCCTACCAAGAATTGATGATTTGTTTGATCAGCTCAGTGGACCCAAGGTGTTCTCAAAGATTGATTTGCAGACTGGATATTATCAGCTCAAAATTAAAAAGTAGGATATTCCCAAGACTGTGTTCACCACTCGCTACGGTCTCTATGAGTATACAGTCATGTCTTTTGGCCTTACCAACGCCCCCACCTTTTTCATGCACATGATGAATAAAGTATTCATGGACTTCCTCGATAAGTCCGTGGTCGTCTTCATCGACGATATACTTATTTACTCAAGAAGTGAAGAAGAGCATAAGGAACACCTCCGAGCAGTGTTGCAACGACTTCGTGAGCATCAGTTATACGAAAAATTTAGTAAATGTGAGTTTTGGCTCAAGCAAATTGGATTCCTCGGGCATGTGCTATCCGCTGAAGGTATAGAAGTGGACCCAAGCAATTTAAAAGATGTGCTCGACTAGTTGCCACCTGCCACTGTATCTGAGATCCGGAGTTTTCTTGGACTAGCCGGATACAACCACCGATTCATTGAAGGGTTCCCCAAAATTGCTAAGCCCATGATAGAGCTGCTCAAAAAGGATAAGAAGTTTGAATGGACTTCGGAATGTGAGAAAAGTTTCACTGAGCTAAAGAAACGCTTGACAACTGCACCAGTATTAACACTTCCAGATATCTACCGCAGTTTTGATGTGTACTGTGACGCTTCCAGGCAAGGACTGGGATGCGTACTTATGCAAGATGGCAAGGTAGTAGCCTATGCCTCACGTCAGCTACAACCCCATGAAGGAAATTACCCCACACATGATTTGGAAATGGCCGCGGTAGTTCATGCTTTAAAAATTTGGAGACACTATTTCATCGGAAAAAGGTGCCAAATTTTTACCGATCATAAAAGCCTCAAATATATATTTACTCAGCTGGATTTAAATCTCCGTCAATGAAGATGGTTTGAGTTGGTCAAGGATTATGACCTTGGAATACCATCCGGGCAAGGCCAACGTGGTAGCAGATGCGCTCGGTCGAAAACCCGTCAGTTTAAATGCCATATTGGAATCTTTGCCTCCCGAACTGAAAGAAGAGATTTCTCAGCTCAACCTGGTCATAGTTGAGGCTGGCCTCGCCAATATTCTGAAAATCACCCCTACTCTTGAGGAAGAGATCCGCAAAGCCCAGCCTGGTGATGCCGATCTGCAGAAATGTATCGAGCTTTCCGATTTCTCAAAGGATCAGTGTGGTACCCTCCGATTCAGGGGAAGGATTTGTGTGCCTAATCAAGCAGCTTTGAAACGGAAAATCCTGTCAGAAGCCCACGAATCCTCATATTCTATTCACCTTGGGGGTACAAAAATGTACGAACACCTTCGACAAATATTCTGGTGGGATGGAATGAAGAAAGACATTGCTTATTTTGTCGCCTGTTGTGACATATGCAATAAGGTAAAGGCAGAAAATCAGAAGCCAGCCAGACTTCTCCAACCGCTGCCCGTGTCACAATGGAAATGGGAAGATGTCTGTTTGGACTTCATCACGGGACTACCCAAGACCCGACGGGGCAATAATGCGATCTGGGTTATAGTGGATACATTGACCAAGGTAGCCCACTTCCTCCCAATCAAAACCTCATATTGAGCAGATGAGCTTGCACAGCTGTATGTATCCAGAATAGTCAGTCTTCATGGAATTCCCCAAACCATCACTTCCGACCGAGGTTCACTCTTCACCTCCGCTTTTTGGTCCCGTCTCCATCAAGCCCTCGGAACGGAATTAAAATTCAGTACCGCTTATCATCCTCAGACGGATGGACAGACCGAATGGGTAAATCAAATACTTGAAGATATGCTCCAAGCCTATGTTTTGGCCCAAGGCCCAAAATGGGAAGATTGCTTGCCGTACGCCGAGTTCTCATATAACAATAGCTTCCAGACCAGTTTAAAGATGTCACCATATGTAGCTCTATATGGCCGTAAGTGCCGCACTCCATTAAATTGGTCTCAAACTGGTGATAGCCGAATTTTTGGAACGGATCTCATGCTGGAAGCCGAGAAACAAGTCAAGGAGATCCGAGACAGATTGCAATTGGCCAGATCACGCCAGAAAAGTTATTACGATGCAAAACACTGACAGATCAGTTTTGAACCCGGAGAACATGTCAATCTTCGGGTCACGCCTATGAAAGGTATCAAGAGGTTTCAAACCCGTGGAAAGTTGGCACCCAGATTTATTGATCCATTTCCAGTTATGACACGAGTAGGTGTTGTGGCATATCAGTTAAAGTTGCCCCCTGAACTGTCAGACATGCACAACGTGTTCCACGTATCAAAATTGTGACGATGCATATCACCGCCCGAGAAAAAGACTGATTTGGCAGAGATAGAGTTGGCAATGGACTTAACTTATGAGGAGAGGCCGGTGAAAATTTTGGATCAAATGGAAAGAGTCACTCGCAGTAAAGCACGAATTTTTTTCAAAGTCCAATGGAAGCATCATACTGAATCAGAATCAACCTGGGAATCAGAAGAATTTCTAAGGGCATGTTATCCAGAATGGTTTTCCCAAGCAACCAAATCTCGAGGACGAGATTCATTCTAAGTGGGGGAGGTTTGTGACAGCCTAGTTTTTGCCCTCTTTTATTTGCCTGGTTTTCAGTTGAGTTGGTTTTGAATTTGGAGTTTGGAATCATTTCATTTGGACTTAACCACTTGGGTACCCCTTGATTTTCACCCAAGTGCTCCCTCTCCTCCTCAAAACCATCATTTCACCTCTGGTTCAACCCAAAATATGACTTGGAATATTTTCTTAAATGAAAAATATTCATTTTGCCCTCCAAAACTCTAGCTAGCCCTTTGTGCTCCAAAGCAACCCTATTTTTCCTTCCCCAAAAATCCTAAGAAAAATCTCGATTATTCTTTGGACCCTAGGGTACCTTTCTGAGCAAAAATATTTCACCACTCTTTGGAATATTTTGACTACAGAAAATAAATTCACTTCTGGGCAGAATGACTAGTTTCTACAGCAACTACCTTTTTACTAGATCCGTTGTAGCTGGTTTTTCCTGTGCCTATTTACCTTAGTAAGTGTAAGTAAAACCCCAAAGCTCAGCCCTTGACTCCCGGTAGTTTGACCACAGTAATTCTCCAAACTTACTGTCCAGAAACTTACCAGCAGTACAAATTTAATTCTACTGCACCTGGATCCTAGCCTAACCGTGGGACCACCTCAGTTTACTAAGGACTACACGCCAGACATCTTGGTTAGTGCTTAGGGTGGCCTGATGTCACGGTCCATGCAGTGACCGCGTTCGACCGACCGTGCTCGCATGCCATACGCATGCTCTGCGTGCCGCCATACGCTCCGTTGAGCGCATGCTCGCTACCCAGCCGCCCAGGCATGCCACCCCTCACCACATTCCTAGTCTCCACCCCCTTAACTCCTCCTAGCGCTTATCGACGCCGGAGTTCGCTGCAACGAGCACGGGCCCAGTCCGGCCAACGACACAGTACGTGGCGCACTGTGCTCGTCGTGTTCCCCCTTGATCCTATGCTCTATCGCGCCCGCGCATAGTTCCTGCATGACCTCTGTCGTCTTTCCCCTCTCTCACTAGCGCTGTTCATCTCCTGGCGCCGTGGACAGGTGTCCTCCGGCGGAGCCCAAGCCCTCCTTGCCGCCCACCTATATAAAGCCGCCACCCCAGCCTCTTGGAGCACTCATAGACACTCCCACACCCTCCTAGAGCCAGTAGAAGCCGCAGCCTGGCCGGGCAGGCTGCGGGCTGCCGTCCTGAAGCCGAGCTCGCTGGCGATCCCCTCAGGATCGTCCCTGTAGCTCCGGGCCCTCCCAAGCCAAGGCGACCCTATGGGGGCCTCCGCCACTCATTGGTGAGGCCATTTCACTCCGCTGGAGCCCCTAGAGCCGCCCCAAGCAGCAGTCGTCTTCGTCTCCGGAAGCCTCCGCCCTCTGCCTTCGTTGGATAGGTCGATTCCGACGCTACGGGTATGGGCAGGTGCTACGGGTATGGGTAGGTGCGCAATCTTCTCCTCCGTCGATTCCCCCTCTCGTTTGACTCCAAGAAGCCTCATCACCGGCGTGCGCTTTGGCGAATCGTCGTCTCTCCCTGTTTCCCTCTCCCCTCCCTCTGGCCTGACTAGCGGGGCCCGCTAGTCAGCCACTCATTACACGCGCGAAGCGGTATGAGTGGTGGCGCCCCGGGTGTTTACGCTTTCGACGTCCCCCCCCCCCAGTTTAGTTATTTCATATTCATTTAAATTCCAGCAACCTTCAAATATCCACAACCTTTTATCTATTCGTCCAAATGCATTGATTATTTTTGCATTGAGTTCTTTAACCAAAAATCTAACAGCACCCAAAAGATGGGATTTTTCCTTGCTGTCTAGATTTTCTGGTAATTTGCAGAAGGTTTCTTGATGTTTTCGTTTTGTGGTTTATTTGTTTTCGGAGGAGCAAGCTTGTCTTGAGGATCACCCGGAGCTTTCTGAACCTCATCAATATTTGATGCAGAAGGTTTGCAGAAGGAAAGCCACAACAACATTTTCATAGTGCCACTTCAATATTTGTGATTTTCCTACTTGAAGTCATAATTATTCATGCATTTAAAGTATTTAGATGATAATTATATTCTGTCAAAATTCTTGTCATGTTAAAATGCTTGATTTACAGAAAGTGTGAAGTAAAACTTGTTGATAAGCTAAGAAGAACTTAGTGATGAGCAAAGAATAAATCATATGGTCATAGAGTTTAATAATTAGTTTAATTATCATTCTTGCATGAAGAAAAATGATGATATTGATAGGAGTAATTCTGGTTTAAGTGAGGTTTGATCTTAACCAGATAAGAATCTTGAGTTGATGATGCCTTCGTGGGAGCGTGGTTGATTTAGTTATTTTCATGGTTATTTGATGCATGTGTTAGTGTGCATAGCATGGCATTGTGACATCGGTTGTTTTCATTTTAAGTCGAACCTGATAAATAACTCAACTTGAATATGTTGTTGAGCGGGTCATGGTGCCGCTGAAACGAGTCTTTCCCAGTGCAACCACATTTTCCGATATGGGACGGCCTTAATGCGTTTCATTGTCGTACCTCTGGTCGGTGCCTCCTTTTAGGGAAGGTTATGGGCGTGTTGTACCCTGGCCCGGTAAGCAGGCATAACCTTGTGAGCCCGTTGTTAAGTTAAGTTTTGGTACCGGGTCCCAGAGTGGATCGGATCATGACGGTGGTTGAGTTGTCTGGAGGTAGACACGGGGCCACCCAGGACTAGCCCGATGGGGACTGAGTCAGAGTGGCCGGCAGAGTGTCATGACAATGAAATGGTTTCGTCGGAATGACGTTGGTCCACCCGAATGGGAGTGCGAGGCTATGGGTTCCATAGTGTGGGTACAGTGTACTAACCTCTACAGAGTGTATTAATCTATCGATAGCCGAGTCCACGGTTACGGACACGCTTGAAAGTAGGGCACACCATGGGTCAACACTTGATAAATTTGCACACTAAGTTTGTAACAAGGATGGCAGTAAGGCTGTCGTGTTGAGTTGGGCCACGAGTTGGTCATGTTGTGATCGCCATAAGGATCACGGGCCACGAGTTTTTCGGGTTGTGATCACCGTAAGGATCATGGGCCACGAGTTGGTCGGGTGGTGATCGCCGTAGATCACGGGTTTGTTGTCGGGTTGTGATCGCCGTAAGGATCACGGGTTTGTTGTCGGGTTGTGATCACCGTAAGGATCACGGGTTTGTTGTTGAGATCTGCACGTTGGTGATCTGGAAATGATCACGTTCGGTAAGCAAGTCCATGGGACGAGTATTAGTTAAGCATATTCACAGCATGTTGGATATATTGTTGCGTTGATGTTAAATGGTTAAATATCATGATATTGTTTGTCATTATGTTTATGCTTGTTGTGAGCTTGCAAGTACATGTAATGTACTGACCTGGCGTGTCATGCCAGATTTCAGGAAAGTCTCTTGGAAAGGAGTGTTGTCCGAGTCTAGATCGTGTCCACATCGGTGTCCCTGTGCTATGGAGTCCCGCTACGACGTTGTTCCGCTACCGCGTAGTTGTCATGATCGAGGCCCCTTTACGTTCACTAAATAATGTACATGTTGTTCCGCCGCACCATATGTGCCGCTTGGCCCCGCTAACTGTTGTAATATAAACTGTGCTCCGCTAGCTTGAATAAAGTGGTTGTTTTTTGTACCAAGTTCTTGTGTATTGCCAGAAGACAAGGTCTCTGGGTTGGCAATGCATGGTAAACCGGTCGCTCTAAGCCGGGGTGCCACATTTGAGTATCTGCTAACCCTAGGATTACCTAAAATTTTGATATATCCACTTTTGCCTCATGTTAACATTCTTGGCGGCGATTGTCAACTGTATTCAGAAGGTGTGGCATGGGAACAGCGACATATGAATAGATCAAGCTAGCTATGGGGTGATTGATAGATGTAGTGGTTTGAGAGCTCATAGTTGGGGGGTGAAAAGGAGGTCCACTGCAGTTCAATTTTTTGCTACCGTTAACATCAAAGTACTCATATAGACATATGCTCCCTAGATACCTCCATCTTTGTGGATGATGTTTTAGTTTCACTGAAGTTGTGCTACAAGATATCACATAGATGTCTGCCTAGGTACCTAAGAAGAAATAATCAATAGGATGATAGCCGATACTTGGTAGTTCATGTGATGTTTTCGTTTTAAGGAACACTTCTTCAAAATCCTTGAATTATGGCTACTAAAATTGTAATTTGTGAGTAGGGCATGTTTAGTTTGCTTCCACACAATCGGCCTGAATCAGGCTGGGATCTCAGGCGTCCGAATTCTGATCAATTCCAGCAGCCTCCGTCGCCATCCAACACATCCCCATGCTTCCACGCCTCCCCTCTATTAGGGACTCTGGAGCAGGAGGGGCGGCCATGGAGCTCGCATCGGGCTCCAGCGGTGGCAGCGACAGTGACTTCTTTGTGGTGGTGATAGGGTCCGACTTTGAAGTGGACGCCGGCGTGGCGCTTCTCGCCTCCCCCGCCAACCGTGAGGAGTGGCACGACTGTGTTCCGAACCTCGGCATTGACTTCGCCGACCTCGGGGAGCTCCAGGTCGTCCACATGCAGGGCACGGACAGATCCGGCCGGGCGGTCGTCCGGGTCGTCGGCAAGTTGGACAACCAAAATTGTTGTGCATATAAGTTTTGCGATATTGATTAGTGTTCCAGTTTCATCTAATTTTGCATATGTCGAGAGATGTAAGTCAAGTACTGAAAGGATGGACAGTTTGTTACATGGAACTTACGAGAAGTACAAGGACGCGGGTACGATCTATTTGCATATGATTAGTGCTTGATTTTGAGTTATGATATGTTATACTAACAATTTTATGGGACTACAAGTTTTGAGATCTTTGCTTTCCCATCCAACCAGTTTGGTGGGCAGGAACTTGGCATTGATAAGGAAATTGTTTAGATTGCTTGCACTCGTTTCCATGCCGAGTATCTGATTTTTGACAAGGAAAATGTGTGCTTGATACTTCCTCCTTCCTTTTTTGGTGGCTCTGTTTCAAGATGAAAGAAATGATTGCTTTAGTGTATAATGTACACTATGACTGCTTCCATAGCAGTTACTATATTTAATTGAGGAAATCTGATCCAGCATGTCTTATCTATTTTATATGTAGTCTGAGTGATACAAAACTTTCTGGACTACCTACTTCTGTATAAAACTTTGGTCAAAGCTTAAATTAATATATTTTAAGGTTGTAAAGCTTGTATGTTATGTTGTCTAAGACTAAAGATTGTAAATGTATCATTGTACCTATGGCATTCTCATTGCAAATGATTCTAGAAACTATATTATCAGTTCATTGCTAATTTGTATGTGCCTTATGATATGTCCTCGTATATGTCTCGACTGAAATATGAGTGTCTTGGTCCTTCTTATATTTTTTTATGATCTCTGTCAACCTCTTTCGCACTCATTGTGTCGAGGACCAATGCCAATATGTTGATTTTGATGTCATTTGATTTGTGAGTAAATAGAAGTTAACATGATTATGTGGTTGCATGATTTGCCTGATTATGTGTTTATTTTGGACTATATGTTTTCCTATGCACTTGTCAAATCTATATGCGTTCTAATATAACTATTCTCTGCACTTTTCACTACTAGGAAATAGCTTATAGCTTCAGTTGTTCATTACGGCTTCAATAAGAATCTCTGGAAAAAAATGTTGCACATTGGCATCTACATATACCGCTTTGATTTTTCGTGCCATTCTTCTGAAGAATCTGAAGTTTCTGAACCTTTGTTCGTAATGCTGCAGGGTTTTGGTGGTGACGATGACAGTCGTCGAGAGGTTCGTGGACTGGACGGTGTCGTGGCTGCCGGGTTTCAAAGTGCAGGGAGCAAGGCACGTGTACGATGGCTTCCTCCATTGACTGGTGGTGAGGCACGAGGACGACATTGACCGAGCCAGTTGGAGCTGAGGGCCAGAGCGAGGGATGTGACTGCGTCACAACTCAAGCTGGCGCTTGTGTTTCGTCACACCTACAGGCCGCGAGATCAGGCCGGGTAGGCGACGCAAATTGGCGAGTGATCCAATTTTTGGATCGGGCCATAATAACTTACATAGGTAGTTGCTTATGTAACTGTGAAATAGAATGGAATTATACATGAGTTGCTGCTACAATGAGGAACTGGACAAGATACGACAATTGTGTGATAGAATGAATTTGGTTGATTTTCTTTAATTCCTTATAAGTTACTAGTAGTGTGGGGATAAAATGGCATGCTACTAGTATTTAGGATACTAGTATCATTGGCACTATAGACACGCTACTACTATTTCATTACTAGTAGAGCGGGTCTGTCAGTGTACAAAAGTAGGGGCTCTCTTTTATACCCCTTTACTTGTGCACGGGCAGTCAGAGCTGCACCTGCGGCCACAATTAGCAAGGCAGAGGAGGGAAGCAGAAGTGCAAGACTACCAAAGCGGTGCTCCAACCAGGGGTGCAGAAGACGGAGCAACAAGATAGGCTTTCCCCCGGCAAGAGCCTTGCCGCGGTGGCCTACACGGCCCTGGTAAGGGCCTTGCCGGGGAAGCTCACCAAACGCCAGCATAGCATCCACCCTTGAGCCTGAGAGTTCCGACACCATCGACAATGTTGGACCCAAGGCTCGGGAAGCGCCTGCATGATGGCATGCAGATCTTTGTGAAGACGAAGAGCCTACGAAGACTAGATGAGGACCAGAAGACAAGACAACCGCGAGGCTCCTTGCCGAGGACGCCCACGAGGCCCCGGCAAGGCACCTTGCCGAAAACACCCGCAAGGGCCCGGCAAGACTCTTGCCGAGGGCGCTCACAAGGCCCCGGCAAGACCCTTGCCAGGAATATAAGCAAGACCGCGGCAAGATCTTGCCGCCCCATCGCCGCCCCAGCTCAGCGGCCGACCCACAAGCTAAAGCAAGTACCCATGTGGTAGTGCGTGGGTACTAATCCAACTAGTCAAGCACCTACGTGGTGGCATGCAGATCTTCGTGAAGAGCCTACCACCATGCCAACTCAGCAGCCTGCCAGCCTACATTATGTTGCCGGCCTCGTTGGCCTAGACGCGTGTCGAAGCAAGATGGAGCGGCGACGGACGGGGCGGGCCTCGTTACCGTCCCTGATAAAGCAAGGGGACACCTAAGGAGCGCATTTAATGCATTTCGTCCCATAATAACAGGCAATAAGCTTGTACACTGTACATACCTTTCCACCTCATGTGTACCACTGTGGCGACCCTTTGACTATAAAAGGAGCCCCGAGGCATACTAAGGAAGGATTCAGATCTTTTGGATGATGCACACACCCTAGCTAGTTCAAGCGCTCAAGAACACTCAAATATACACCAAAGCAGGACTAGGGTATTACGCATCCTCGCGGCCCAAACCTGGGTAAACGATCCTCGTGCTGGCAACAAGACCCGCTCTTTGCACAACCCCGCGCCCGCTGTCAGTGTCAAAACCGACGGATCTCGGGTAGGGGGTCCCGAACTGTGCGTCTAAGGCTAATGGTAACAAGAGGCAGGAGACACGATGTTTTACCCAGGTTCGGGCCCTCTCGATGGAGGTAATACCCTACTTCCTGCTAGATTGATCTTGATGATATGAGTATTACAAGAGTTGATCTACCATAAGATCGTAGAGGCTAAACCCTAGAGGCTAGCCTATGATTATGATTGTTGTTATCCTACAGACTAAACCCTTCGGTTTATATAGACATCAGAGGGGGCTAGGGTTAAACAGAGTCGGTTACAAAGAAGGAGATCTATATATCGAATTGCCAAGCTTGCCTTCCACACAAAGGAGAGTCCCATCCGGACACGGGACGAAGCCTTCAATCTTCTATCTTCATAGTCCAATAGTCCGGCCAAAGTATATAGTCCGGCAGTCCGAGGACCCCTTAATCCAGGACTCCCTCAGTAGCCCCTGAACCAGGCTTCAATGACGATTAGTCCGGCGCGCAGATTGTCTTCGGCATTGCAAGCCGGGTTCCTTCTCCGAATACTCCATAGAAGATTTTGCACACGAGGATCGTGTCCGTCTCTACAAAACAATTTCCACATACCACCGTAGAGAGCACAATAATCCACAAATATAATCCGCTGACAGCTTTTCATAGGATGACATCATGCCAGGCCCGGTCATTATTCGAACCCGTTTTCACAACCAGCTACTGCACATATTGCGAGTCGGTTTCCTTGACACGTCTTGTCGAAGTAGAGACCGTGTCCCCTTATCACGGGATTCTCATCAATACGGGCATGGGTAACCCAACCGTGCCATCAATCGTGGCGCTTGGGGAATAAGCGATTTTAACGGGCAAGTGGGGAGGCGCATAGTTTCTACCACCTTTATAAAGAGATAGGGATTCCCCTTTTTTCACCCACGCCTTCTTCCTCCTTTGCTTATCCATTCTCGCACTCTCGAGCTCCAGCGCCCAAGTTCTCACCTTCTCTGCAAATCCATTCCAGACATGTCCAGAGCGGGAGGCAAGTGGATGGCCTCCTCCTTTACGGAGGAGGACATCACGAAGCTCCGGGAGGCCGGATACTTAGCCGCAGACATCGCGCACCGGCTCCCGGACGAAGGGAAGATCATCCCTACTCCGGAACCCCATGAGAGGGTTGTGTTTCTCGCCCACTTCATCCGCGGACTGGGATTTCCCCTCCACCCATTTTTCTGTGGGATCATGTTCTATTATGGGCTAGATTTCCACGATCTAGCCCCCAACTTCATCCTCAACATCTCGGTGTTTATTGTCGTGTGCGAGGCTTTCCTCCGCATCAAGCCCCACTTCGGCCTGTGGCTGAAGATCTTCAACGTAAAGCCGAAGATAGTGGTCGTCCAGCAAGCGGAGTGTGGAGGCACCATGGTGGGCAAGATGCCCAACGTCACCTGGCTCGAAGGCTCCTATGTGGAGACTGTGAAGGGGTGGAAATCGGGGTGGTTCTACATCACCGAGCCGCGCGACTCCAACTGGGCGGCGGTCCCCGAATTTTGATCTGGCATCCCCATGCGGCTTACCTCCTGGAAAAGGAAGGGTTTAGCCTGGGGTGAGCCAGCAGAGCTGACTGGACTTCAGAACTGCGTCAAGAATATGATAAGCAAGAAAATCAAGCTTATCAACGTGGTCCAGGTCATGCTCTTCTGCCGGATCCTCACGTGTGACAGACAGGCATTTAATATGTGGGAGTTCGACCCGGCCGAACACCAGACGCTGCGAGAGCACTTCAACATGACGCACAAGGACGTTTGGAAGGTGCTGTTCAAGGCCGCCGAAGTACCTTCTCCCGTTACCGAAGATCGCGGGCTCAGTGCAAAGCGCCCTACCAATCCGGTAAGTCTTCTATGTTTTACAAGATGCTCCTTCCCCTAATATATTCGTGAAAGGAATTTGCGCCTTCCCACCAATCTTAACAGGACTGGGTGGCGACAGCGAAGTGGATCAACTGCCCAGCTCCACTGCCCAAGGACACAGCGATGGCTCTCCTAACGGAAATGTTGTTTCCGGCGCCCTATGAGGTGCCGGTGAAGAAGGCCAAGAAAAAGGCCACGGGGACCAGGAAAGGTCTCCGGCGCAAGGTGGTGTCGGACTCGTCGTCCGAAGACACCAAGGCGCACTCCTCCAACGAAAACGAGGAGGAGGAAGAGGAAAAACCCCTCCCCCAAACCGAGGGGAGAAGAAGAGCAAGGCCGCCCCATCCGGGGAGGCCGAAGGGTCCAAGAAGGGAAGGACCCTCCCTCCGGACTACTCCACAATAGCCGCCTACAGCGATGAGGAGTGGCTACCCATGGACAAGCCCCTGGCGAAGTCGTAAGTATCCGGATACCATAATACTTAAGGCATGCTTAGCTTTATGGCTTTTTATCGTGTTAAGATATGTTCATGCAGCCTGTCCAAAGCCCGCATAGACCTATCCTCCTCGAATGGGTCTTTGAGCTCGTCGGCAATGAACAGCGATTGGCTCCCGACGGCCTCCACTCCCCGGCCCGCGGGCGACACCGAAGTGTTGTCTTAGAGGATACCGGGCCAGGTGGAGGTAGTTCTGGAGGCGCCTCAAGGCGAAACCCCCAATGCCGAGCACATGGGGGGGGGAGGGAAGATCCCCATGGATTCTGATGAGGGGGGCTGTAGCAAGCTTGGCCCCCAGCCAGATACTACGTCAGAACCTCCCGTGGTTCCGTTTCAGGCAGGCAGCCCCTCACTAAGGAGGGCGAGCCGCCTGTGCTGATGACCTATGTCCATCCAGAGGCATCGGACAACTTGCTGGAAGCGCTTCAAGGCGCTTCCATTGATGAAGAAGACCGTACATTATGAGTACGGTGATTGCGAGGGTTCAGTGCGCAAAAAGCGGATTGACCGAAGCCTGCGCCAGCCTCCTAACAGGCTTTGAGGTAAGTAATTAAATTATGAGAAAATATCACAGTGTAGACAGTAGCCCCTGATGCTCTATTTGGTGTTCGGAAAGAAAGGCCGAACAGAGGATCAAATAACCTCCACAGGGGTCTTAATCATATTATGTCTATGTGAATAAGCAGGCATTGCTGCTGGCCGCTGCCTCCCGTACTGCGGAGGTCTCCGGACTGAAGCAGGACCTGAGGCGGGCCGAGGAAGAGCTCGGCCTTGTGAAGAGGCAACTCGAGGAGAACAAAGGGAAGTGATACCCAACTGAATGTCACATAAAGGAAAAAGTGTTGACGCTAATAGAAGCATTATGTATATAATAGGGGCCATGACCAAAGTGGCGGCCCCTAAGAAGGCGCTGTCTGAGGCCGAAGAAAAAGCGGCCAAGGAGTGCACCGAGCGCGAAAAGCAGGAGGCTCGGGTTGATGAGGTCCAGCAAGAGCTCCAGGACTTCGTCAAAAAATTCAAGTCCTTGGAGCATGACTCCAAGACTCAAGAGTCAGAGCTTGCGAAGGCCTTCCAGAGCGCGGAAGACGCCAAGGTCGAAGCCCATAAGGCCCTCCAAGAGATTGAGGCAGCCAAGAAGATAGCGGCGGGTAATGCATTCATTATGCAAAGCAAGCATGTGAAGGAGACTTTCCTTTTACTTACCTGAATTCGGAGCTCTCTAGGAGCATTGGCAGATCTGCCGCACAACATCTTTGTTGCCGCAGAGTTCTACCGGGCTGAGGAAGGGAGCTCGACGGATAAGTTGTTTTGGTCCCAGTATATTGGGGCCAAACATCTGATGCCTTTGAGTGACCAGCTGAAGCAACTGGTCGAACTTCACAAGGAGGCCGAGCTGGTCATGAATGACCTCATAGTCCGGCTGTGGCCTGGCGAGCCCCTGCTCGGCAGCTATTTAGGCCTTTTCAAGTGGATGGTAAATGCCTGTCTGTGGCTTGAAGTCATTAAGCGGTCCGTCTACATTGGAGGTGCACGCAGGGCCTTAGCCCGTGCGAAAGTGCACTGGGCGAAGATTGACACCGAGAAGCTGGTGACAGAGGGGCCGCCGAAGGGCAAGGAGCATCGCCACCCCAAACAGTACTATGACAATGTCATTAAGGGTGCCCGCCTTGTGTCGGATGAATGTGCTAAGGATGTAATATTTCAATGAATGTACTCATATCATCCTGTAATATGAAAACGAGTTCATGTGCGCTATATGGCGCTTGTTAATTTAAAATATTACCTTCTGTGCGGCCGTTTATAAAATCTTAAGAGTTGGCCAGTCGTCGGCTTCTGCCCCCATGTAACTAGTATTGGGGTGTTCGGGATAAATATAAACACTCTTTATCCAAATTTTTGGTCCTTTTGAGGAGGTGTTTAGTGCAGCGAACAAGGCAATCGGACTATACGGCTTTATCACTCTCACTTGGCCATAGAAGTCTACAATTTTAAATTTTGGCGAAGCCCCTAGTATTCGGAAGGCCGAACTTGGGGCGCTATATACGCCTAAATCGGACAAGGGCAATTCCTCACCCAAAGCGGAAAAAATCTTTAAGGATTTGAGACCTCTCGAACAGCGACCAGCTCTCCCCTCATCATGACATATATTTTCCGGCTTTCTCTACTGAGGTGCTCGTCCGGAAGAACCGGGACACAATTGCAGTAGTTCTCCCTGTGCTACGTTAGCCGATATAGGAGAACATAAGGTACCACAACATAGGAGCCGGGCAAACCCAACTATTGACCCAAGACATGATTCAGAGCTGATGCATATAATACTATAAGTTCCGGGTGCCGCTATGTCGAAAGTGTTCTGACTTTTCTTGCCATGTTATGGGGTACACTGAAGCCCCTGGCAAACTGGACGTACCAAGATGTACGGGTGTAATAAATAAGCAGTAAAGGAAAGGGGTAAATAAATGTAATAGTAAGCTGACGTTGTACACTGTTTTCCCTTGTTATTCGAATAATACATCAAAGCGTACATATACAAGTAGTGCGATAAGCAAAATAGAACTATTTGACACATCTTGACCAGGAGCGAGCTGTGTGCGGGTATGTAAAATAGGTATAACGATCATTATCAGAGACCACATGAGGATTCCCTTGTACGCCTGAGCTTCTTGTCTTCTTGTTGTGTCAGTCCCGCTATGTGTTCGATAGTCGGTCTATTGGAAGAGCCTCCCGAAGATAGGGACCTAAAAGAAAAAAGGTGTAAAGATGCGTGGGTCTTGGGGAGGTCGAACCACATTATGGACCGTGTCATAGTCATGCCTCCGCCTATGCCCATGGTATTTTAAGTGCCTAACTATGTACGCGTGGCACAAATTATGCCGCTTGACGGAGGCCGAATTGCTAGTCGAGCTCTAGACGTGCCGGACGATCCTGTTGCGGGGTACTCCGCACTCGCTTGACGGTGTTCGGGTTCTTTATCACCGAATTGGCTGTTTGCCTAAGAAGGTTGTTTTGTACTTCTGCCGCGAGGGCCGCCATGTGCTCCTCTATACGGAGCGAGTGTTCTGTGTTTCCATTAATTGTTATGACCCCGCGAGTTCCTAGAATTTTGAGCTTGATGTATGCATAATGCGGTACCGCACTGAATCTGGCGAATGCGGTTCGTCCGAGCAGTGCATGATAGCCACTGCGGAAGGGAACGATGCTGACGATTAGCTCCTCGCTTCGGAAGTGGTCCGGAGATCGGAAGACCACTTCCAGTGTGATTGAGCCCATGTAACAGGCCTCCACACCTAGTATGACACCTTTGAAGGTGGTTTTTGTGGGCTTGATCCTTGAGGGGTCGATGCCCATTTTGCGCACTGTATCCTGATAGAGCAGGTTCAGGCTGCTGCCACCGTCCATGAGGACAAGGGCCAATGCGACCGAACTGCCATGACGGATACTTGTAGGATGGTCCCTGCATCGAAAGTGATAGGACAAGAGGACCATGGGTTGAAATTTGGGGCGTCTGGCTCCATCGCATAGACATCCCTTAGTGCACGCTTCCGTTCCCGCTTGGGAATATGGGTTGCGTATATCATATTCACCGTTTTCACCTGGGGAGGGAATTTCTTCTGTCCTCCTGTATTCGGCGGCCGGGGCTCCTCGTTGTCATTGCTATGTAGCCCCTTTTCCCTATTTTCGGCATTCAACTTGCTGGTCTGTTTGAACACCCAGCATTCTCTGTTGGTGTGGTTGGCTGGTTTATCGGGGGTCCCATGAATTTGGCATGAGCAATTGAGTATGCGGTCTAGACTTGACGAGCCCGGATTGTTTCTTTTGAATGCTTCTTCCGCTGTCCGGATTTAGAGCCTCTGAATCTGGCATTGACTACCGTGTCTTCGGCGTTGTCGCCATTGTTGCGACGCTTGTGTGTATTGCGTCACGGCTTGCCTTTGCTATCTCTGGCGTCTGAATTGCCAGAGTTTTTTGGTGTGATGTTGCCACGAGCCAGCCAGTGGTCCTCTCCAGCGAAAAAGCGGGTCAAGAGTGTCGTGAGGGCTGACATGTATATTGGCTTCTCTTGGCCGAGGTGTCGGGCGAGCCATTCGTCGCGGATGTTATGCTTGAAAGCTGCTAAGGCTTCGGCATCCGGACAGTCGACAATTTGGTTCTTTTTAGTTAGGAACGAAGTCCAGAATTTCCTGGCTAACTCTTCGGGCTGTTGGGTTATGTGACTTAAGTCATCAGCATCCGGTGGTCGCACGTACGTGCCCTGGAAGTTATCAAGGAATGCGTCTTCCAGGTCCTCGCAACTGCCAATGGAGCTTGCTGGCAGGCTATTCAGCCAATGCCGAGCTGGTCCTTTGAGCTTAAGTGGTAGGTTCTTTATGGCATTTAAGTCATCGCCACGGGCCATGTGAATGTGTAGGAGAAAATCTTCAATCCATACTGCGGGGTCTGTTGTTCCATCATATGATTCAATGTTCACGGGTTTAAACCCTTCTGGGAATTCATGATCCATTACTTCATCAGTGAAGCATAGGGGGTGTGCGGCGCCTCTATGCCGGGCTACATCCCGACGTAGTTCAAATGAGTCTGGTTTGCTGTAGTCGGCCCGGCCGGACTTTTGTTTATTGTATCCGGCGTGACGGTCATCGTCACGCTTTGTGGCGCCCCCCCCGTGATCCGTAGGTCGATCTTGACTGTCCTGCTTTGTTTTCCAATACGTCTCGCAGGTCCTTCGTGTAGCCCTGGGCCTTAGTATTATTGTTTGATTGACGACGGGGTGTGGTCTGGACTTCGGGCTGGTACACTGCTTTGTCTCGGCCACGGGGTGGTCGGTCAGCCGCATCATGCGCTGGTAGTGTGGGCTTTAACGCCTCCTCCTCGAGTTGAGGTAGCAACCTGCGCTTTTGGTAACTTTTTGTAGGGCGCTCGAGTCCATATTCCTCGGCAGCTAGGACCTCGGTCCATCTATCAGTTAGCAAATCTTGATCAGTTTGAAGCTGTTGCTGCTTTTTCTTCAGGCTTTTTGCAATGGCTATAAGCCGGCGCTTGAAGGACTCCTGCTCGACGGGATCCTCAGGCATGATGAATTCTTCGTCGCCAAGGCTCACTTCGTCTTCGGAGAGAGGCATGTAGTTATCATCCTCTGATTCTGCATCTGTTGCCTGTTCTTTAGGGCTAGCTTGCCCATCTTCTTGCTCGGCCTGCTTGAAGCCTGGCTGCACAGAATTGTTTTCGTCTTCGGCACCATCCGGATTGTTATCATCTCTTGTGCCAGTATCACTATGTTTGCTATGGCGGGGCTTGGAGCGGCGCCTATGACGTCGGTGCCTATGCTGCTTCTCCAAGGGGTTATCTTCCATTGCCTCATCGCCATTGCTTTCTTTGCGGGTGTCCACCATATATATATCATACGATGAGGTGGCTGTCCAGCGCCCTATAGGCGGTGGTTCCTGTTAAGTCATCGACAGTGGCTATTAAGTGGGTGGTGGGTGGGGAACGAATTTCTTCGTCGTCCGCTTCCCACTCGAGCCGGTCATATTTCGGCCAAGAATCTCCCGACAAGGAAAGAGACCTCAATGATTTTAGCACATCGCCCAAGGACGAGTGCTGAAAAATATCCGTGGAGGTGAACTCCATGACCGGTGTGTTGGGGAACGTAGCAGAAATTCAAAATTTTCTATGCAACACTAAGATCAATCTATGGACTAATCTAGCAACGAGGGAAAGGGGAGTGCATCTACATACCCTTGTAGACCTCACCACCTCCTCATAACCTCAACACACATGCAGCCCGGTGACGTCTCCCATGCCTTGATCCAGCAAGGAGAGAGGGAGAGGTTGAGTAAGACTCCGTCCAGCAGCAGCACGACGGCATGGTGGTGGTGGAGGAGCGTGGAAATCCTGTAGGGCTTCGCCAAGCACCGCAAGAGACGAGGAGGGAGAGAGGTAGGGCTGCGCCAAGAGGAAGAGAAACTCGCGTGTTGGGCAGCCCCTAGACATCAACTATATATAGGGGGATGGGAGGGGGCTGCGCCCCCTCTAGGGTTCCCACCCCAAGGGGTGCGGCAGCCCAGATCCCATCTAGGGTGGCGGCCAAATGGGGAGAGGGGGAGGCGCACCTGGGGTGGGCCTTAGGGCCCATCTGCCCTAGGGTTTGCCCCCTCCCACTCTTCCTTGCGCCTTGGGCCTTGGTGGGGGGGGCGCACCAGCCCACCTGGAGCTGGTCCCCTCCCACACTTGGCCCACGCAGCCTTCTGGGGCTGGTGGCCCCACCTGGTGGACCCCCGGGACCCTCCCGGTGGTCCCGGTACATTACCGATATCACCCGAAACTTTTCCGGTGACCAAAGCAGGACTTCCCATATATAAATCTTTACCTTCGGACCATTCTAGAACTCCTCATGACGTCCGACATCTCATCCAGGACTCCGAACAACATTCGGTAACCACGTACATCTATTCCCTATAACCCTAGCGTCATCGAACCTTAACTGTGTAGACCCTACGGGTTCGGGAGACACGTAGACATGACCGAGACAACTCTCCGGCCAATAACCAACAGCGGGATCTGGATACCCATGTTGGCTCCCACATGTTTTACGATGATCTCATCAGATGAACCACGATGTCAAGGATTCAATCAATCCCGTATTCAATTCCCTTTGTCTAGCGGTATAGTACTTGCCCGAGATTCGATCGTCGGTATCCCGATACCTTGTTCAATCTTGTTGCCGACAAGTCTCTTTACTCGTTCCGTAACACATCATCCTGTGATCAACCCCTTGGTCACATTGTGCACATTATTGTGACACCCCAAAAATTTTAACCTTGTTTTGTTAGTTAAAATTTTACCATAAAACTTAAACTTTTGTTTTCTGGACTTTCTTTTGATTTCAGAACCAATCTTCCCTTTATTTTTATGGAGTTTTTACCTCAAGTGAAAAACTTACCAATTTTATTGGACTCTTTTACCCTCTCAAATAAAACAATTCTTTTATCAGTAGGATTATTGATATAATTATTTTTTCCCAGAGCTTTATTTCTCTAATTTTGTTTTACATAAGTTTAGGGTCCCATTTGCACTGCAACCCTTTTATAAATTCATTCAAAAATCCCACGAGGTGTCATGTGATGTTTTTAAAACATTTTTTATGCAAAAATATATTTCAATCTTTGGATATTTTGAGCTCTACACCATATTTTCCATTCTGGTCCAGTGGGCAATTTTGCACTACAACCCATTTAAATGCTTCTTTCTAGCTTCCACCAAAATTTTGGGATGTCAATATGAGTATGTTAATTAACTTTGTGCAAAAACCCAGTGATGTCCTTTGAAAAATTTGAGTGAATCAACCTCTTTTCTATTCTGGTCCAACTTGAGGATTTGTACAACAACCACATTTTTAGTTGCTCCTTTATCCATGATTCCTTTTCCTACTTGTAGTCCTCCCTCCAAAACCCCTAAGTCCAGGAGCGTGCACCCATTGGAATATTTTTGGTTCATGTAGTAATACCATTTACCTCCTGTCCAGAACTGAAGTCTTGCACAAATTGCACTAACAAGTTTGTGCTTTCCACAAACTAACCTCACAACCTTCTTATGCATCTAAAGAGACCCCAATATGGAAAATTTGGCCACTCCAAGAAATGCCTAGGTGCCTATGGCATTTTGTCAAACACCTTGAGAGCATGGACAGATTGGGCATGAGTTTTTGTTTACATTGTGAACTTGATCCCCTGACCAGACCAGCATGTCCCATGGATTTTCCCTAGCCTACAACCCCACCCTGCCAACCCTCTTGTGGTTTAGAGCCTCCTAGCATGCATTAGCATTTTGTCGAGCATGTTTCGTGCGTGCTCTGGGCGCGAACAGAGCACGCGTTTTGCACGTGCCGCGCCCGAGCCGATGCGTCGCGCCCCTGGTTTTGTCTTCGCCGCAGAGCCGCGCCACTCACTCCCCTTCTCACGCATCATGCCAAGCAGCCCCTGGTGCCCTACAACACCGCAGTCAGAGCCCCTTGGTGGCACGCCGGCGTCCGTAGCACGTCTCTGCCACGGTCGGTGCCACCCGAGCCACCAGCGCTCGCCAGCTGCCCCCTGGAGCGGCTCAAGCTCATCCGCAGCCTCGTCCTCTAGCACATGTCGCCGCCACGTTGCCCTAGCTACAGAATTGCGGTCGCCGGCAACCTTATCCCCGACCGCCCTGGAACCACCTTGACTAGCCTATTTAAGGAGCCCCGAGCTCCTCCGAGCACGCAGGCAACCTCAGATCACTCCCCTAGTTTCCCAGTGGCAGCCAATCGACCCGGGGAGGTCTTCTTCCCCATCTCCAGCAACCGCAGCCGCCGCCACAACCCCGGCCATTCCGGCGCCACCAGGGCCTCCCCCTCTCCACTCTCTTCACTAGGAGCCCCCTCTCCCCCTCGTGAGTCCATCCCCCTGCTCGATTTTGGTCAGGGACCGCCGGAGCCAAAAACCCACTTTGCCCGACGGCCACCGTCCACTGCGGAGCTCGCGGCCGGCAGCTCCGTCCACCCCAGAGACCAAAGCGACCACTGAAGTGACCGCCTCGGACCCCTGAGCCCGCGGATGACCTCTGTTTCTCGAACGGAGCCGCCGTTCGCCGGCGAGCGTCGCCGGAGTTCCGCCCCCTCTCGGGCAGAGGAAGAGGAGGGAAGGTGGACTAGTCAAACCTGACTAGTGGGCCACCTGGACCCACTGTCAGTGACTCCCCGCGCGGTCCACGCTGGATAAGTGGAAACGTATTTCTAGAATACGCTTTCGATGTGTACGTATATATTCGAATCGTTTTGTTTTTCTGTTTTATTTTAAATAACAGATTTTGACCAAAACTTTGACTGAGCTTAACTTTTTAAATACAACTCCAAATGAGTTGATTCTTTTTCCTAACTCTCCCAAATAATGACTAGTTTCTTTTAAGATTTATTTCAAAAAAAATCAGCCAACTTTTTGTGCTGTTTTGAAAATGTGTGTTAATTCAAATTTATTTAAATTAGGATTTTGGAGAGAGAGGAGAAAACTTTCAAAAGTTTTAGGATGCACCCTGCCCCTCCACAACTTGAAGGCAAGCATGCTGAACCCTGGCATAATATTTTTGATGTGTTGGTTGACACGATTATAACACCACTTTATTTCGGAAAACTCATTATTTTATGTGGTGATACGATCCTTTGCATGAATGCATATTAGTGATTTCCTTGCTGTTGGAAATGAATATACTTGTGATGGTAATCATCCTCGCGTGCCTTGCATGCATGCCGGAAAGGAATCCGGGAAAGCCTCTGCCTTGGGTAGGCGTGAGCTTGTCGCCGGTCTCCGTCGGGACGGTTATGTCCGGTATGGCATAGTAAGGTATAATGAGCGGTGATTCTGTTGGTTGAAATATATTTGTTATACATGTCATGCAGGAAATTTATAAACCTCCTGAGTCGACCATAGATCGAGTCTTGTTCCAGTAACCCCCATACTTGTTTCGTACTAGCACTTGTCCCTACAACAAGTAGGGTACGGTTCAGTAAGTCGTCAACCCATTTCAAGCACACACCATACAGAGAGGCCATGGTGGAAGATACCGGATGTAGCCGGTAGGTAGGCCACCTGGTCCGGGGGCATGGGTGTTTCTGGTTGGGACCGAGAGGGGAGGCCACCCCTTAGAGCGTGCGATATAAATTGGATCCCATGCTACGCGAGGTTGTAGCCTCCCCACTTAGAGTTTTGCTTGACAGGTGTCGTGGGTGATTCCAGACACCGGTGAGTTAAGCGGGTGTGTGCAAGTCAGGTGTGTTTTCAATTAAAAGACCGTAGACGGAATTAGTCTTGATGGACTAAAGGAATCCGTTACTCGTGGGTAAAGGGTACACTCTCTGTAGAGATTAAATCTATTCGAATAGATGTATCCATGGTTAAGGACTACAGTCTGGGATGGGTCAAGTGTCGGTTCTAGTGTCGGTGTTCGGAGGAGAAATTGTTAAACCAGAACTTGGATTGTGACTTGTGACTTGTGATGATTATGATTATTATTATTATGGACTAACCCATTATATCATTGAGTATCCCTGGGACGGTTCTACCTCCTGGATATTCATTGTGATTTATTTACTTTATAAGCCCTTTATGTGGTGTCGCTGAGACGCCCGACTGTGGCATTGCTTGTTATTTATTTACTTTATAAGCCCTTTATGTGGTGTCGTTGAGACGCCCGACTGTGGCATTGCTTGTTACTTATTTACTTTATAAGCCCTTTATGTGGTGTCGCTGAGATGCCCGACTGTGGCATTGCTTGTTATTTATTTATTTTATAAGCCCTTTATGTGGTGTCGCTGAGACGCCCGACTGTGGCATTGCTTGTTATTTATTTACTTTATAAGCCCTTTATGTGGTGTCACTGAGACGCCCCACTGTGGCATTGCTTGTTATTTATTTACTTTATAAGCCCTTTATGTGGTGTCGCACAGACGCCCGACTGCGGCATTTTATTTCCACTCCATTATTGCTTATTCGTGTTGCATATAAATAACCTGCTTGCATGCATAAAAGACTTTTATTTATGACTGATGATGTGATCATAGAATATTTTAGTGCATGATTATCATTTATATTATCCCAGTGTTCATAATGTTTGCGAGTACATTCAAAGTACTCACTGGCTTGCCCCTGGCTATTGTCTTGGCTAGATTTCTTACTTGGAGAGGAGCGTTGCGACGACAGCCCCAGAACCTAAGCAGTGGTGCTAGCAGCCTCGCGAAGATAGGAGTTAACCTGGTCAGATGTTCCTGTGGGAAATGTAGTCCCATAGACACTGATGATCCGCAAACCGCTTCCGCCCTCAACCACTAGAAACCATTTGTTGTACTCACAGGCCAGAATGGTCTTGTACTACATATTTTTGTATTTTGCTTGGAATTTCTGTATCAAGTTGGTGCCTCATCAGCTAACAATAATCATGGGGCTGGTGAGCACAACGGCCATTTTCTGGAAATTAATACCCGGAAAACCGGTCGCGACAATTATGATGATGTCCTACCGAGTGGGCCCATAGATACCTCTCCGTCACACGGAGTGACAAATCCCAGTCTCGATTCATGCCAACCCAACAGACACTTTTGGAGATACCCGTAGTGTACCTTTATAGCCACCCATTTATGTTGTGATGTTTGGTACACTCAAAGCATTCCTATGGTATCCGGGAGTTGCACAATCTCATGGTCTAAGGAAATGATACTTGACATTAGAAAAGCTTTCGCATACGAACTACACGATCTTTATGCTAGGCTTAGGATTGGGTCTTGTCCATCACATCATTCTCCTAATGATGTGATCCTGTTATCAACGACATCCAATGTCCATGGTCAGGAAACCGTAACCATCAATTGATCAATGAGGTAGTCAACTAGAGGCTTACTAGGGACATGGTGTTGTCTATGTATCCACACATGTATCTGAGTTTCCCATCAATACAATTATAGCATGGATAATAAATGATTATCATGAACAAGGAAATATAATAGTAACTAATTTATTATTGCCTCTAGGGCATATTTCCAACAGTCTCCCACTTGCACTAGAGTCAATAATCTAGTTCACATCGCCATGTGATTAACACTCACAGGTCACATCGCCATGTGACCAACATCCAAAGAGTTTACTAGTGTCACTAAACTAGTTCATGTCATCATGTGATTAATACTCAATGAGTTTTGGGGTTTGATCATGTTTCGCTTGTGAGAGAGGTTTTAGTCAACGGGTCTGCAACATTCAGATCCGTATGTACTTTGCAAATCTCTAGGTCATACTGTAAATGCTGCTTCCACGCTCCGCTTGGAGCTATTCCAAGTGGTTGCTCCACTATACTTATCCGGTTTCTCTATTCAGAGCTATACGGATAGGTGTTAAGCTTGCATTGACGCAACTCTTTACGTCGAACTCTTTATCACCTCCATAACCGAGAAACATATCCTTATTCCTCTAAGGATAATTTTGACCGCTATCTGATGATCCACTCCTTGATCACCTTTGTACTCTCTTGCCAGACATGTTGCAAGGCACACATTAGGTGCGGTACACAGCATAGCATACTATGGAGCCTACGTCTAAGCATAGGGGACGACCTTCGTCCTTTCTCTCTATTCTGCCGTGGTCGAGCTTTAAGTCTTAACTTCATACATTACAACTCAGGCAAGAACTCCTTCTTTCACTGATCCATCTTGAACACCTTCAAGATCATGTAATGTATGTGCTCATTTGAAAGTACCATTAAGCATTTTTGATCTATCCTCATAGATCTTGATGCTCAATGTTCAAGCAGCTTAATCCAGGTTTTCTATTGAAAAACATTTTTCAAATAACCCTATATGCTTTCCAGAAATTCTACATCATTTCTGATCAACAATATGTCTTCAACATATACCCATCAGAAATTCTATAGTGCTCCCACTCACTTCTTTGGAAATACAAGTTTCTCATAAACTTTGTATAAACCCAAAATCTTTGATCATCTCATCAAAGTGTACATTCCAACTCCGAGATGCTTACTCCAGTCCTTAGAAGGATTGCTGGAGCTTTGCATACTTGTTAGCGTCTTTCAGGATTGTCAAAACCTTCTTGGTTGTATCACATACAACCTTTCCTCAAGAAAAATTGTCGAGGAAACAATGTTTTGACATCCTATCTGCAAGATTTCATAAACAATGCAGTAACTGCTAATCCAATTCCAATAGACTCTTAGCATCGCTACGAGTGAGAAAGCCTCACCGTAGTCAACTCCTTGAACTTGTTGGAAAACATCTTAACGACAAGTCGAGCTTTCTTAATGGTGACACTTACCATCATTTTCCGTCTTCCTTTTAAAATCCATCTGTACTCAACAGCCTTACGACCATTGAGTAGTTCTTCCAAAGTATACACTTTGTTTTCATACATGGATCCTCTCTCGGATTTTATGGCCTCTAGCCATTTGTCGGAATCTGAGCCCACCAACGCTTCTCCATAGCTCGTAGGTTCATTGTTGTTCAGCAACATGACCTTCAAGATAGGATTACTGTACCACTCTGAAGTAGTACGCATCCTTGTCATCCTATGAGGTACGGTAGTGACTTGATCCGAAGCTTCATGATCACTATCATAAGCTTCTACTTCAATTGGTGCAGGCGCCACAGGAACAACTTCCTGTGCCCTGCTACACACTAGCTGAAGTGATGGTTCAATAACCTCATCAAGTCTCCACTATCCTCCCCCTCAATTCTTTCGAGAGAAACTTTTCCTCGAGAAAGGACCCGATTCAAGAAACAATCCCTATTGCTTTCGGTTCTGAATTAGGAGGTATACCCAACTGTTTTGGATGTCCTATGAAGATGCATTTTATCCTCTTTGGGTTCGAGCTTATCAACCTGAAACTTTTTCACATAAGCGTCGCAGCCCCAAACTTTTAAGAAACGACAACTTAGGTTTCTCCAAACCATAGCTCAAACGGTGTCGTCTCAACGGAATTACGTGGTGCCCTATTAAAGTGAGTGCGGTTGTCTCTAATGCCTAACCCATGAACGATAGTGGTAATTCAATAAGAGACATCATGGTACGCACCATATCCAATAGGGTGCAACTATGATGTTCGAACACACCATCACACTATGGTGTTCCAGGCGATATTAATTATGAAACAATTTCCACAATGTCTCAATTGCATGCCAAAGCTCGTAACTCAGATACTCATCTCTATGATCATATCATAGACATTTTATCCTCTTGTCACGATGATCTTCAACTTCACTCTGAAATTACTTGAACCATTCACCAATTCAGACTTGTGTTTCATCAAGTAAATATACTCAGTATCTACTCAAATCATCCGTGAAGTAAGAACATAACGATATCCATTGCGTGCCTCAGCACTCATTGGACTGCAGACATCAAAATGTATTGCTTCCAACAAGTTGCTTTGTTATTCCATTTTACTGAAAACGAGGCTTTCGGTCATCTTGTCCATGTGGTATGATTTGCATATCTCAAGTGATTCAAAATCAAGTGAGTCCAAACGGTCCATTCGCATGGAGTTTCTTCATGCATATACACCAATAGACATGGTTCACATGTCTCAAACTTTTCAAAAAAAACGAGTGAGTCCAAAGATCCATCAACATGGAGCTTCTTCATGCGTTCTATACTAGTATGACTTACATGGCAGTGCCACAAGTAGGTGGTACTATCATTTCTATCTTATATCTTTTGGCATGAACATGTGTATCACTACGATCGAGATTCAATAAACCATTCCTTTTAGGTGCAAGACCATTCAAGGTATTATTCAAATAAACAGAGTAACCATTATTCTCCTTAAATGAATAACCGTATTGCGATAGACATAATCCAATCATGTCTATGCTCAACGCAAACACCAAATAACAATTATTTAGGTTTAACACAAATCTCGATGGTAGAGGGAGCGTGCGATGCTTGATCACATCAAGCTTGGAAAACCTTCCAACACATATCGCCAGCTCACCTTTAGCTAGTCTCCGTTTAATCCGTAGCCTTTTATTTCGAGTTACTAACACTTAGCAACCAAACTGGTATCTAATACCCTGGTGCTACTAGGAGTACTAGTAAAGTACACATTAACATAATGTATATCCAATATACTTCTATCGACCTTGCCAGCCTTCTCATCTACCAAGTATCTAGGGTAATTCTGCTCCAGTGGTTGTTCCCCTTATTACAGAAGCACTTAGTCTCGGGTTTGGGTTCAACCTTGGGTTTTTCACTAGAGCAGTAGCTGATTTGCTGTTTCATGAAGTATCCCTTCTTGCCCTTTCCCTTCTTGAAACTAGTGGTTTCACCAACCATCAACAATTGATGCTCCTTCTTGATTTCTACTTTCGCGGTGTCAAACATCGCGAATATCTCAAGGATCATCATATCTATCCCTGATATGTTATAGTTCATCACGAAGCTCTAGCTGCTTGGTGGCAATTACTTTGGAGAAACATCACTTTCTCATCTGGAAGATCGACTCCCACTTGATTCAAGTGATTGTTGTACTCAGACAATCTGAGCACAAGCTCAACGATTGAGCTTTTCTCCCTTAGTTTGCAGGCTAAGAAAATCGTCAGAGGTCTTATACCTCTTGACGTGGGCACGAGCCTGAAATCCTAATTTCAGCCCTCGAAACATCTCATATGTTCCGCGACGTTTCAAAATCGTCTTTGGTGCCTCAACTCTAAACCGTTTAACATTACTGAATTATCACGTAGTTATCAAAACGTGCATGTCAGATGTTCGCAACATCCACAGACGACGTTCGAGGTTCAGCACACCGAGCGGTGCATTAAGGACATAAGCCTTCTACGAAGCAACGAGGACAATCCTCAGTTTACGGACCTAGTTCTCATAATCGCTACTATCAACTTTCAACTAAATTTTCTCTAGGAACATATCTAAACAGTAGAACTAAAGCCCGAGCTTACGACATAATTTGCAAAGATCTTTTGACTATGTTCATGATAATTAAGTTCATCTTATGAACTCCCACTCAGATAGACATCCCTCTAGTCATCTAAGTGATTACATGATCCGAGTCAACTAGGCCGTGTCCGATCATCACGTGAGACGGACTAGTCATCATCGGTGAACATCTTCATGTTGATCGTATCTACCATACGACTCATGCTCGACCTTTCGGTCTCTTGTGTTTCGAGGCCATGTCTGTACATGCTAGGCTCGTCAAGTTAACCTAAGTGTTTCGCGTGTGTAAATCTGGCTTACACCCGTTGTATGTGAATGTTAGAATCTATCACACCCGATCATCACGTGGTGCTCCGAAACAACGAACTTTCGCAACGGTGCACAGTTAGGGGGAACACTTTTGTTGACATTATTGCGAGGGATCATCTTATTTAAGCTACCGTCGTTCTAAGCAAATAAGATGCATAAACATGATAAACATCACATGCAATCAAAAATGACATGATATGGCCAATACCATTTGCTCCTTTTGATCTCCATCTTCGGGGCTCCATGATCATCATCGTCACCGGCATGACACCATGATCTCCATCATCGTGTCTCCATGAAATTGTCTCGCCAACTATTACTTCTACTACTATGTCTAACAATTTAGCAATACAGTAAAGTAATTACATGGCGTTGTTCATTGACACGCAGGTCATACAATAAATTAAGACAACTCCTATGGCTCCTGCCGGTTGTCATACTCATCGACATGCAAGTCGTGATTCCTATTACAAGAACATGATCAATCTCATACATCACATATCATTCATCACATTCCTTTTTGGCCATATCACATCACATAGCATACCCTGCAAAAACAAGTTAGACGTCCTCTAAAATGTTTTACGTGGCTGCTATGGGTTTCTAGCAAGAACGTTTCTTACCTACGCAAAAAACCACAACGTGATATGTAAATTGCTATTTACCCTTCATAAGGACCCTTTTCATCGAATCCGATCCGACTAAAGTGGGAGAGACTGGCACCCTCTAGCCACCTTATGCAACAAGTGCATGTCATTCAGTGGAACCTGTCTCACGTAAGCGTACGTGTAAGGTCGGTCCGGGCCGCTTCATCCCACAATACCGTCAAAACAAGATTGGACTAGTAATGGTAAGCATATTGAACAAAAATCAACGCCCACAACAACTTGTGTTCTACTCGTGCATAGAAACTACGCATAGACCTAGCTCATGATGCCACTGTTGGGGAACATAGCAGAAATACAAAATTTTCTACGCAACACCAAGATCAATCTATGGACTAATCTAGCAACGAGGGAAAGGGGAGTGCATCTACATACCCTTGTAGATTGCTAAGCGGAAGCGTTCAAGTGAACGGGGTTGATGGAGTCGTACTCGTCGTGATCCAAATCACCGATGATCCTAGTGCCGAACGGACGACACCTCCGCGTTCAACACACATGCAGCCCGGTGACGTCTCCCAAGCCTCGATCCAGCAAGGAGAGAGGGAGAGGTTGAGGAAGACTCCGTCCAGCAGTAGCACGACAACGTGGTGGTGGTGGAGGAGCGTGGCAATCCTGCAGGGCTTCGCCAAGCATAGCAAGAGACGAGGAGGGAGAGAGGTAGGGCTGCGCCAAGAGGGAGAGAAACTCGCGTGTTGGGCATCCCCTAGACCTCAACTATATATAGGGGGATGGGAGGGGGCTGCGCCCCCTCTAGAGTTCCCACCCCAAGGGGTGCGGCAGCCCCAGATCCCATCTAGGGTGGCGACCAAAGGGGGAGAGGGGGAGGCGCACCTGGAGTGGGCCTTAGGGCCCATCTGCCCTAGGGTTTGCCCCCTCCCACTCTTCCTTGCGCCTTGGGCCTTGGTGGGGTGGCACACCAGCCCACCTGGAGCTGGTCCCCTCCCACACTTGGCCCACGCAGCCTTCTGGGGCTGGTGGCCCCACCTGGTGGATCCCCTGGACCCTCCCGGTGGTCCTGGTACATTACCGATATCACCCGAAACTTTTCCGGTGACCAAAGCAGGACTTCCCATATATAAATCTTTACCTCCGGACCATTCCGGAACTCCTCGTGACATCCGGGATCTCATCCGGGACTCCGAACAACATTCGGTAACCACGTACATCTATTCCCTATAACCCTAGCGTCATTGAACCTTAAGTGTGTAGACCCTACGGGTTGGGTAGACACGTAGACATGACCGAGACAACTCTCTGTCCAATAACCAACAGCGGGATCTGGATACCCATGTTGGCTCCCACATGTTCCACGATGATCTCATCGTATGAACCATGATGTCGAGGATTCAATCAATCCCGTATTCAATTCCCTTTGTCTAGCGGTATAGTACTTGCCCGAGATTCGATCGTCGGTATCCCGATACCTTGTTCAATCTCGTTACCGGCAAGTCTCTGTACTCGTTCCGTAACACATCATCAATTGATCAACCCCTTGGTCACATTGTGCACATTATGATGATGTCCTACCGAGTGGGCCCAAAGATACCTCTCCGTCACACGGAGTGACAACTCCCAGTCTCGATTCGTGCCAACCTAACAGACACTTTCGGAGATACCCATAGTGTACCTTTATAGCCACCCAGTTACGTTGTGACGTTTGGTACACCCAAAGCATTCCTATGGTATCCGGGAGTTGCACAATCTCATGGTCTAAGGAAATGATACTTGACATTAGAAAAGCTTTAGCATACGAACTACACGATCTTTGTGCTAGGCTTAGGATTGGCTCTTGTCCATCACATCATTCTCCTAATGATGTGATACCGTTATCAATGACATCCAATGTCCATGGTCATGAAACCGTAACCATCTATTTATCAATGAGCTAGTCAACTAGAGGCTTACTAGGGATATGGTGTTGTCTATGTATCCACACATGTATCTGAGTTTCCCATCAATACAATTATAGCATGGATAATAAACGATTATCATGAACAAGGAAATATAATAATAACTAATTTATTATTGCCTCTAGGGCATATTTCCAACACGGTGCCAAATCAGATTCGATAGGCACGGACATACGCGATTCAGATCCTTTAGCCGGAGACGAGTCCAAGGGTCCGATGACACCATCCTCATAGGAGGTGGGATCAGTGTTCGGCTCCAATGCCGATGAGTGTGCGGCCTCCATGGCGGGGTCCATCCACCCGTCCTCGGATGGCGCGATCTGCTCCGGATTGATTCCTGGGGCCGCCGCAGGTGCAATCTCCCGAACACTGTCCGATGGCAGTTCTAATTCATGCTCATCGTGACTGTTCGGCGCACCTAACTCGGGCTTGAATCCCTCGAAGATCAAGTCTCCGCGGATGTCAGCAATATAGTTCAATCTTCCAAACCTGACCCGATGGCCAGGGGCGTAGTTATCGATCTGCTCCAGATGGCCAAGCAAGCTAGCCCGCAGTATGAAGCCGTCGAATACGAAGATCTGACCGTGGAGGAAAACCTCCCCCTGGACCGCGTCGTTGAAGACGATTGAAGGAGCCATCAAGCCCTATTGCGACGGCACAGTGGAACTCTCAATGAAAGCACCAATGTCGGTGTCAAAACCGGCGGATCTCACGTAGGGGGTCCCGAACTGTGCGTCTAAGGCTAATGGTAACAGGAGGCAAGGGACACGATATTTTACCCAGGTTCGGGACCTCTCGATGGAGGTAATACCCTACTTCCGGCTTGATTTATCTTGTTGATATGAGTATTACAAGAGTTGATCTACCACGAGATCGTAGAGGCTAAACCCTAGAGGCTAGCCTATGATTATGATTGTTTTTGTCCTACGGACTAAATCCTCTGGTTTATATAGACACCGGAGGGGGATAGGGTTACACATAGTCGGTTACAAAGAAGGAGATCTATATATCCGTATTGCCAAGCTTGCCTTCCATGCAAAGGAGAGTCCCATCCGGACATGGGACGAAGTCTTCAATCTTGTATCTTCACAGTCCAACAGTCCGGCCGAAGTATATAGTCCGGCTGTCCGAGGACCCCTTAATCTAGGACTCCCTCACCTGCCAACCATGGAAGGGATTCCAGTGATCCCATAGGTGTCGCTTCCACTGACATATTTGGCACGCCATGTAGGGGGCTCAGTTGTGAAAATATTGTCTAGTAACACTACTAGGGAAAAGCCTATACACAGAAACTTACCAGCAGCGCTCTTCAAAATACCAAGCTACTGCTACTTAGCAGCAGCGCGTGTCTATGAAACGCGCTGCTGACTTGGAAATAGCAGTAGCGCGTGTAACGCATACAGCGCTACTGCTATAGTTGCCATGACCTTGGCCCCCCCGCTAGCTATAGAAGTAGCGCACTTTACTGTAGAGCGCTACTGCTACTCAAGTTAGCTGTAGCGCGTTTTGGCAAACGCGCTACAACTATCCCTACCTTGTCCCCACGCGCACGACCGGCCCTCTCACTCACACTCTCACTCTCGCCCGCGTCAACCGTCGTCGTGCGTCGCCGCCGCCACCGCCTTCGTCCGTCCGCCGCCGAGGTACTCCCCTCCTTCTGTCCCTCCTCCATCCTCCTCGCACATCCTCCCTCCGCCTGCAGCCGCCCCTCCCTCCTCCGCCGCCGCCCACCTCCCTCCGCCTGCGGCCGCCCCTCCTCCCTCCTCCGCCGGCAGCCCTCCTCCCACCGCCCTCGACCTCGCCGCCCCTAGCTACCTCTCTGTCGCCCCCACCCCCTGCCACTAGTTAATACTAGATTTAGTAGTAGTAGATGTTAATTTAGGGTTAGCTAGTACTAGATGTTGCTTAGTTAGTACTCGATTTTTAGTAGTAGTAGTGGTAGTTGAACTACTTTAGTTGTAGTTGAACTAGTTTAGTAAGTAAATTAATAAACTAGTTGAACTAGATGAATTAATAGAACTAATCTATTTTTAGTAAGATAATTAATATAACTAGTTGAACTACTTTATTTTTCGAAAGAACTAGTTTTTTTCTATTTATAGTAAGTTTATATTTAGTAAGAACTAGTTGAATTAATAAAACTAGTTGAACATGTCATGTTTGTTGTTAGTGATAACTTATATGGTTTCAGGTGACCTCCGTCGTCCCCGTCACCGACCCCCTCCGACATCCCCGCCATCGTCCCAGTCACCGACCCCCTCCGACATCGAGGTGAGACCAGCCAAATATCCTTGTATATCTTGTGTTGTTGCTCAAATTGGATATGTGGTTGCCCAAGTGGCCGTTCATGTTCAGTTTACATCTCCGAGTGGCCTATGTTTTGCCGGAGTGTTGATTAATTTCCGTTCCGGCAAATTTCAGGCGCTCGATATGTCCTTTTTTAGCAAAGGTCATGCCGGATTTTGTCGTGAATTCTGGCATGACTTGTGCTAGAATATGTACAAGTTTAATCTTTGAATTATGATTGTAGGAAATGTCGTACTCGGACGATGACGGTCTCCCGGGGGAGTGTAGCTGGTGCCACGATGATCGAGGTATGTGCGACAGGTTCGTTCGGCTGGACGAAGATCGGCGCTTCAGCATTAAGCTCAAGGAGACCTTCGATTGTGAAACGGTACGCAACAATGACAAGTGTTTTTTTCTCCATTAAGCATGACTTCAACTATTTCAACGTCTAATTTTCATATTTTACAATTCGACTAGCTTATCCCATGCCATGCAAGACGCTATGTCTTGGAGAGGATGGGTTTTGAAGACCATGAAAATTTCGAAACAAAGAAAATACACCTAAGGACCCATCATGATATGGATTTTGAAGTAAATCTGTGCAATGCTCAGAGCGTAACCCATTTTGGTTTCCAAAATTGGGAAGCACTTTGCAAAATGTATGGTTTTTATGAGGGTATGATTGTCACCATGGATCTTGGTGATCCTGACAGTGAGGAAGACAATATGGACATTTGGGTCCTTGTTGATACGCTTCCGATTGTACCGCTATGTGAGTTTCTCAAACATAGTTATTAACTAATTTATATTTTTATTTCAAAATAGTTGATAGCTTATTTCCATTGACAGCTTATTTTGATTCTTCAAAGACTGTGCGGAAGATGGTAGATAAAACCCACTACACCGAAGGCACCCAATTAACGTATAAGGAGAAAAATCATCTGATCGCATTTTGTACTCTTCTTGAGAATTACAATGACTATTATCGAACTCCTCCAAATTATGGTGAATACGTGCCACTAGTGCATGTGTTGAACAACGATAACTTATCTGGAGATACCCTGGTAAGATTTTTTACTATTACGACATCCGTGCATTTTTTGCATACTTCTAAAACTAGTACATCATTGCTAACTATGAAGTTATTATTATGTTTTTCAACAGAAACTCCCGATGGATTGTGTGCCTCATCTGATGTCTCTACATGGTCGCCTCTCAGTTCGGAACATACTGCCAGGTAAATCTACGGAGCTCACCTGTGCATATCGGATTTCTAAAACCCGTGAACACATGATCATCAGAGAATGCAAGAAATGTATGGACATTCGCAAGGAGGTTCTTGGAAGTAATATTCAGCGAAAGGCAAGAATGGGAGACAGGCTAATCTCCATTCTCCATAATGGAGAGTCAGGGGCTATCTTGTTTTTTGTTATTTTACCTTAGAAAATGTAGTAGGTCTTAATCGAATGTAATAGGTCCTATGAGGTACAATATGTTTATTATGTGGTAATGTGTTAGAGTTGATAATGATGATCTTGAGGAGGTGTTATGTGATGTCAATGATGAAAACGATGATATTGAGGAGGTGTTATATGACAATGATGTATTATGATGCTAAGTTGTTAATGATATGATGATGATGATGCTATTATTATATCATTGGGTGAAAGAACGGCGGATTAGTTTCAAGTGGATGGACATCCACTTGAAACTAGTCCACGGTTCTTTCACCCCATGATGTAATTACTCATTACGAAGTAAAAACAATCTCTAAATTCCTGTTGTATGAAAACTTGTGTAAAGGTGTATGAATACAACATGAAAAAGAAAAGAAATAAAATACTAAATAATAGTAGTAGCGCGGGTAAGGAGAAGCGCTACTACTAATTACCAGTAGCGATGTTCTAAAGAACCGCTGCTACTAAGTCAATTTAGCAGCAGCGTTGGTCAAGACGTGCTATTGCTAAGCATTAGCTGTAGCGCCTTATCAGTAGCGCTCCTGCCCGCGCTACTGATAGGCCCAAAATCCGTGCTGCTGCTAGGCTTTTCCCAAGTAGTGTAAGTGCAGCGGCTTCATCGTGGTCGTCGCTCCAAGGAAGAAGATGATCGAGTGAGTGGCATCATCTGCAGACGCAGTGGCTGTCTGCACGGCGACAGAAAAGCTAAGTCACGTGAAACTTGAAACAATTCCTTTTGATATAAGGTTATTCTCCTCGGAGATCTTGCTATTTGTATGGGAAACCTGTACGCAATGGGGCCCTTCCGCTATCAGCAAGGCCTTGGTTCTGTTTTGACTCCGCTCAATAGTTCGAACAGCCATGTCGAGAATGGCAGGGTGGCCTTTCCGCTATTGGCAACGCTCTTGTTCTGTTTCGAGTCCGCTCAACAGTTCAAGCGGCCGCACTGAGAGCGGTAAGGTGGTTTGCCTAGCAGCAAGCACACCCGGCAGGCTATTGAGGATCCGTCCTCAAGGCGCCGCGGCCTGAGTTTACGCGCCGGCAAGCCTATCCAATTAAACGTAGGGTGGACATACAAAGAGAAATCAAACAGGAAAATAACATGTATCACTTCAAAATACTTCAAAGTTATATTACATCAATTGTTGATGCGGTTCTAACTGAAGATAAAAATTGTCTTGGTCATGAACCCGCAGCAGCAATGAGAAACGGGGTGCCTAGTCCCGGTGCTGGACCTCTATCCTCCGAACTACCTCGACATGACTGATGATGGGCTCGATACACTCCTCGAGCGCCACGAGGTTCACACCCTCCGGCAAGCTCTGCAGCGCAGCATCGAAGTCGATGTTGGGGTTCCAGTATGCCACCTTCGTGAGGACCTTGGTCAGGGCACCCTGGCAAAGCTTTTGGGCCTCATTAGCCAGAGTGGTCGCTTTGTTGGAACGGAGCTGTTCCAGGGCCTCTAGAACGCCCTCGGAGAACAGGGTCAGCTAGGCATTGGGGCTGGTACCCGCCTCAGAGGAATACCTGAGTTTCGGCATGCCCATGGCGGCCAGCTGCGTGGTGAGCCTCTCCGCAACGCCAACAAGGCGGCCGATCCAGAGTTCTTCGCCCTTCACGTGATCCTCGTGGTTGGTGGCGCCGTTGCTCCGCTGCTTCATCTCGTCCTCCAGAGCTTTGCTCAGGATCTCCACGCGGGCCCTAGCCTCCGAGAGCTTTCCCTCCAAGCCATCCAGTTTCACCTTCAGATCGTTGATAGAATCATTGGCCTTGGAGAGCAGCTCGGCATTGCCGAGGACTGCGGCATGCGCCTCCACCAAAGCGCCGTTGAGCGTGTCCTTCTCCTTCGTCATCTCCAGGACCCTTTCCTTCAGCCCATCCCGCTCTAGCTCTTTCACCTTGTCAGCATGGACCAGGGCCTTAACATTGAGTGCCTCCTCGTGCCTCTGCTCCGGCTCTTGGGTCCGTTGTACAATGAGCTTCTCAATCTCCTCATCCTTTCCATGGAGTGTGGCGGCAAGTGCCTCCTCACGGGCAGCAAGGTCCTCCTCCTGAGAGTACAGCAGAGCCTGGTGCTATTGTCGAGCGGCCTTGTCCTTGGCGGCCTGCTCCTTCGCCAGCTCCTGAGCCTTCTCCAGATCAGCTTGTTTCAGGAGGAGTTCTTGTTTGCACTCGGCCAGCTCGCCCTGGATAGCCTTCTGTTCCTGGTGGGCATCGCGGAACCAGGCTTGCGTCTCAGTGACGCGCTCCTTGAAATCTACTTCCGCTTTGTCCATCGCTGCCATCTTGGATTTCGCCTTGTCGGAGCGGGCACGGTGGAGCGCTTGGAGCTTCTGGAAGTTGGCGCTCATGGCCCGGAGAAGTTGCTCCTCTTGGGAACCGCCATCACCAGGGCTCGGCTCGTGATCAACTTGAAGGCCAGCGGTGGCGAGCGCCTCATCATCAAACACCTCCCCCTCGGCCGGTACCCTGGTGCCCACTGCCCCTGGGAGGTGGACGAACAGGCCGTCACCCACCTTCAAGTACATGCCCGGGGAGGTGGCCGGAGGGGAGGGAGATTGGTCGTTGGACACCTCCTCCTTGGCGGCAGCCTTGCCAGCCTCCCCAGCAATGGCCTCGCCGGCTCCTCCGGCAGCAGCCTTGTCGGGCTCCCCGGCAGGCCCTTTGGCAACCTCCTCGGCGGTAGTCTTGGCGGCCTCCTCGGCAGCGATCCTGTTGTCTTCTGCCTCGGTGTCCTTGGCGACGTCCTCAATGACAAGATCGACATCTTCCTGGTCCATCGAGGAAGGATCTGAAGACCAGAAGAAAGGATGGAACGAGGTCAAGATCATATCACAAAGGGAGAAAAAGAAGAAAACATAGGGATGAAAAGCCAGCCATTTACCCGTGTCGAGCTGGGAACAAGTGTTCCCCTCCCCACCAATGTTTGTTGCCGGGATGTAGCCACCCAAGTTCACCTCCTCCTCCTCCATGCGCGTGGGTTCGGTACTTGGTGCCCTTGCCGGGGACGCCCCACAAGGCGGCGTAGTCGATGGGGGCGGTGTGTTTGGGGTGGCCCTCAGCGGCTCCTCTTCCCGCCATCCTCCTCCTGCAACCACGACAAGGTCAGCACCAAGAGATCGTACCCTAGCACCTATCGACGAGAAATGAGTAATGAACTCACGCTGGGGGCTAAAGCGGGGGCTGCGTCGGGGGCTACTGTCTGAGCTACTCTCCACCAACACCGGCGTATGCAGAGTGTCCGCTGGGGGTTTGTTGCTCGTCGAGGCCTTGGCCCTCTTTGCCGCCCTCTGAGCCAGCGTCTACGTGTCCCTGTGAAGACAACATCAAGTCAAAAGAGGATAATACAGGCGAGAGGAAGGGAGATGATGGGGGGCAAAGAACTTACTCGTTCTCCACATCCTCCTCCACTAGCTTCCTCTTCCTCTTTGGGCTGAAAGACCCAAAACCAAAGTCGGCCTCCGGGTCGACATCTGTGGGAGGAGGAGAAGGGGATGGGGTCCGGCGACGCTTGGACGAGGAAGAGGCGGCCGCCATCTTCTTTGCCACCGTGACCTTCAGTGCCTTGTTCATTGCCGCGGCCCTCGTCTGGCGCAAAGACTGCTCCTGGGCCTGTTGCCACTGTGTGGCCCTACCGGGCCAGACTGGTTCGCCGGAGCCAGCTCGGTAGAGGATGCGTCCCTTCCCTATGGCCAGGGGATTGTCGGCCTCGACCTCCTCCTCGGTCGACTCCTCGACCACGTCTTTGATGGGAGGAGCCCCGGCGCCGGCACTGCTAGCCTCCCTAGTGGATTCCACCCATCCGGCGAGCTCCCTCTCCTCCACGGCCACTCTAGCCTCATCCTCCATGGCGACAGCGCTACCGGCCTCCCTGGCAAGCACCGCTTCCGCCGCCCTGGCAGAAATATAGTCCAGCTCCTCCTTGGTGGTGTCCTGGATGACCAGTGGCTCATCACAGACATACTTCTCTGACAAGCTGTCGAAGAACTCCTGCACCTGCTGCGCCTCTGACTCGGCCCAGCTTGGGTCAAGGTCATGCACATTGAAGTCCCGCATCATGGCAATGACGTCGGTTTGGCGAGAATTGTTGCTCAGTGGGACCACTCCCACCGGCAACCCAAACAGGGTCCCCTTGACGGCCTTGGCGGCCTTCGTGGCCTTGCCAGTCCTCTCAGCCTTGCCGCCATCGTCCACATTGAGCTGGAAGAGCCTGTGGCAAAAATGAGCATGCCCCGTCACCGTGAAATTATGGTTCAAGCCAGGGCGGAGCCTCATGATGTCAGCCGCGTTGCTGAAGTCCCAGGCCAGCCTCCCCTTTTTATGCAGAGGAGCGATTCGGCGGTGGATGAAGTCGGCCCCAATTATCTCAAGGGTGAGCCCAGCCTTGGTAAGGCGAAGGATCCTGGTGGTGCTGATCGTGAGATTCTCGTCATGGGCGTCGACATCGCCCCAGTCCGTCCTACGGACCGGCGGTGCCAGACGGACCCGACAGAACTCCTGTGGATCTTCTTCTTCAAACTAGCACCACCGGCCCCGCCACTCTTCCCACATATCCTTCTGAGCGCCCACCCGATATGCGCCCTTCTCCTAGCTCCTTGGGATCCAGGCGATGCAGCCAGAGATGGCGCCTCCTGGCTGGATGAAGCCCTCGTAGAGATGGGCGAAGAAGGCCATGCACGCCACAGCATTCTACGTGAAATCCAGAACGTGGAAGCCGTAGGTGTGCATGACGTCGTTGAAAAATCAGAGAAAGTGTGGCAGAGCCCGCAAGAGAAGTAGTCAACAAAGAAGGGATACCGATTCGGGCCGGCTTTGGAAAAATCAGCAAGGACGATGCACGTGGCGGGGTGTCCCGTCGTCTTGCACCCCCACAGGGGCTTGAAGTAGTCCCTGAGATGGACAGCGTCAACCATGGAGGGGAAGTAGGCGTGCTGCGTCTGGAGGGCCGCCAACACGCTCTCCGGTGCCTCCTTTTCCCCAACATCCTTGGCCACTCCCTTGCCCTCGCTTGACTTGGGCGCCATGGCTACGGAGAAGAGGTGGGAGATAAAAGGCAATGGGAGCACGGCGGCGGTGAGCAGAGGCGAGATCCCGCTTGAGGAAGAAGAGGGGAATAGCGGTTCCGAGATTGAAGAGACGCAGAGGGTAAATGAGCAGCGCGCCTGCAGTTTCCCCTTTTTTATGGGGAAGGCGGGGGCCGCTGATAGGTCTCCAACATATCTATAATTTTTTATTGTTCCATGCTATTATATTACCCCTTTTTGGATGTTTATGGGCTTTATTTTACACATTTATATCATTTTTGGGACTAACCTACTAACCGGAGGCCCAGCCCATATTGCTGTTTTATTGCCTGTTTCAGTATTTTGAATAAAAGGAATATCAAACGGAGTCCAAACGGAATGAAACCTTCGGCAACGTGATTTTTTGGAAGAATATGATCCTGGAGACTTGGAGTTCAAGTCAGAAGATCCCCGAGGACTCCACGAGATTGGAGGGTGCGCCCCCTGTCTCGTGGGCCCCTCAAGCACCTCCCGACTGACTTCTTTCGCCTATATATGCCTACGTACCCTAAAACCATCAAAAATAAAGATAGATCGGGAGTTCCGCCGCCGCAAGCCTCTGTAGCCACCAAAAACCTCTCAGGAGCCCGTTCCGGCACCCTGGCGGAGGGGGAATCCATCACCGGTGGCCATCTTCACCGTCCCGATGCTATCCATGACGAGGAGGGAGTAGTTCACCCTCGGGGCTGAGGGTATGTACCAGTAGCTATGTGTTTGATCTCTCTCTCTCTCGTGTTCTCGACTTCACACGATCTTGATGTATCGCGAGCTTTGCTATTATAGTTGGATCTTATGATGTTTCTCCCCCCCCCTCTACTCTCTTGTGATGAATTGAGTTTCCCCTTTGAAGTTATCTTATCGGATTGAGTCTTTACTTTGAGAACTCTTTATGTATGTCTTGCCGTGTTTATCTGTGTTGACAATGGGATATCACGTGCCTCTTGATGTATGTTTTGGTGACCAACTTGCGGGTTCCACCCATGAACCTATGCATAGGGGTTGGCACACGTTCTTGACTCTCCGGTAGAAACTATGGGGCACTCTTTGAAGTACTTTGTGATGGTTGGATGAATCTGAGATTGTGTGATACATATCGTATAATCATGCCCACGGATACTTGAAGTGACAATGGAGTGTCTATGTGACATCAGGGTTTTGGTTGATTTGTGTCTTAAGGTATTATTCTAGTATGAACTCTTTTATAGATCAATCCGAAAGAATAACTTTGAGGTGGTTTCGTACCCTACCATAATCTCTACGTTTGTTCTCCGCTATTATTGTCTTTGGAGTGACTCTTTGTTGCATGTTGAGGGATTGTTAGATGATCTATCTATGTTATTATTGTTGATAGAACTTGCACTAGTGAAAGTATGAACCCTAGGCCTTGTTTCCTATCATTGCAATACCACTTACGCTCACTTTTATCATTAGTTACCTTGCTATTTTTATTATTTCAGATTACAAAAACCTATATCTACTATCCATATTGCACTTGTATCACCATCTCTTCGTCGAACTAGTGCACCTATACAATTTACCATTGTATTGGGTGTCTTGGGGACACCAGAGACTCTTTGTTATTTGGTTGCCGGGTTGCTTGAGAGAGACCATCTTCATCCTACGCCTCCTACGGATTGATAAACCTTAGGTCATCCACTTGGGGGAAATTTGCAACTGTCCTACTGTTGGCGTTCTAGGAACGGGGGTACCCAGACTTGCCTGCATGCGGCCTGCGGCGTGGCTCAGGGAGTGGCCCAGTACATCCCATCTTCATCAGCACATGCTCAAGACCCTCACGGGGGGCCAAGCCTTGCGGGGCGGATGACAGGAGGCTTCCTCGGGCACAGCCTCGTCAGGCTGGCTTGCAAGGAGGCAGGGAGATCAAGGCAGGGTACCTCACGAGGTGCCCGTGATGCAAGCCATGACAACTGAAGCCAGGCAGGCGCCAGGCAGGCGCCGGCCTGCGCAGAGTCCTTGTTTCCTCTTTGGTGCAAAGGGGGCAAGCGCAGGCAAGAGTATCAAGCAAAGGCAACCATTTCAGTGCAACAAGACCAAGACCAGTAGAACGGCAGGATGGAGGTCATCGTGGAGCCCAAGCCAACGTCACCGTCAGAGTCTTTGGCAGGCGAAGACCTACTTTAGCCAGGATGAGTGTACTAGATGTTCCCCTTCAAAAAGGCCAATTGTTGGCGCCCTTCCTGCTCAATTTTAGGGAAGAGGCCCAGGGCCTCCCTCTATAAATAGACCTAGCCACCACAGAGTAGGGGGAAGAGATTTTGGGCAACTAGAGATCCAGATTTTGGGTAGACTAGAGAGAGAGAGAGAGGCGAGTGAACTCAACCAAGCAGTTCATCACACCAGCCAAGAATAGCCCCTCGCGAGGCTGTTCTTCCCTTGTATTGTTCATCATTAGCCCCCCTGAGGCAATCCACCACACCACAAACTAGAGTAGGGTATTACACCACAACGGTGGGCCGAACTAGTATAAACCTCGTGTCCCTTGTGTTGTTCTTCGTGTAGTTTAGATCCTTGCGAGGCGACGAGACGTGGGTAGGCATGAGGGTTGATCTCCGTGTGCGCCCCAGAGTTCAAACCTTGAGGGTCTGCCGGAACCCGAAATCCGACATTTGGCGCGCCAGGTAGGGGTGCGCCAGAGCATTCCCTTCCACCGACCCGCTCTCCACCAACACCGCGGTTCGCCCTCATGATGGGCGACGCGCCGCCCGCCCCGATTGCCAGTGCCAGCACGGGGGCCAGGGGGCTCCGAGCCTTGGCCCCCGCCTTGCGACAGGTGCAATGGCCGAACAAGTTCAAGCCGGAGATGCCACCGCGCTACAACGGCATGACCGATCCGCTGGCTTTCCTGCTGGCGTACGAGGTGGCCGTCCTCGTGGCCGGGGGCGATGACAGGGTCATGGCCAACTGGTTTCCCATGGCCCTCACCGACGTCCAGCGCATGTGGCTGCTCCACCTGCCGACGGCTTCCGTGGCCTCTTGGGGGGAGCTGCGTGGCCTCTTCCTCGCCCAGTATGCTGCACTGGCGCACCCGCTCATCACGACTCTCCTAGGTGGCTCGCAGGCACCACCTTCAAGCCGCCACATCAAGCCATTCGTCTGCCAGATCGGTGCCGCTTCCACGCTGCATGGGGCTCCTCTGGGCTGGGCAGCACCTAAAGCCGATCTGGCCTTCAGCTCGGATGATCACCCCTCCAACTTAGCCTGCTCGGGCGCGCTCCCAATGCTGTGCACCCCCATCATCTGTCAGGTGGCCGTCACCAGGACCCTCATCGACGGTAGTGCTGGCCTCAGCGTGCTCTCGGTGGAAGCCTTCAGCCTCCTCCACGTATCGCCAGAGCGGCTTCAGCCCAGCAAGCCCTTCTTGGGCGTCGGAGGCAGCTCCACCGGCTCCCTGGGGCAGATCCGCCTTCCGGTGACCTTCGGCACCTATGACAACTTCCGCACGGAGCTAATTGACTTCGATATCGCCCCCATCGGCCTCCCATACAACGCCATCCTGGGCTACCCGGCACTAGCCCGATTCATGGCCGCAAGTCACCCAGTGTACAACCTCATGAAGATGCCCGGGAGTAGCGGCATCCTCACCGTGTCCGGAGACACCTGGGATGCGTTGCAAGTGCTCAAGCTTGCCTCCAAGACCGCGGCGGTGGCGCAGCCCGCTGGCTTAGACACCCCTGAGCCCAAGGGGGCTGCATCGGCCAAGAAGAAGCAGCTATTCACCCAAGACTAGGCCGAAACCAAGCAGGTACTAGTCGACGAGGACGGATCTACTAGCGCGACCTTCACCATAGGCGCCAACCTCGAGCCCGAGCAGGAGGAGGCCTTGGTGAAGTTCCTACGTGCGAACAAGAAGGTATTCGCGTGGGAACCTGATCATCTTGAGGGGTCCCGAGGGGCGTAATTGAGCATCACCTCAACGTGTGCCCCAACGTGCGCCCCATGAAGCAGAAGGCGAGGCGGCCGTCCATTGAGAAGCAAGCTTTCATCTTCCAAGATACCCGCAAGTTGGAGGCGGCAGGGGTCATTCACGAGGTCCGCTACCCAGATTGGTTGGCTAACCCGGTTGTCGTGCCAAAGAAGGGGGGAAAGGAACACATGTGTGTCGACTTCACCAGCCTCAACAAGGCCTGCCCGCAGGATCCATTCCCACTCCCTCGCATTGACCAGAGCGTCGACTCCACCGCTGAGTGCGACCTGTTATGCTTCCTGGATGCCTTCTCCGGCTATCACCAGATCAAGATGGCAGTAGAAAATGTGGAAAAGACGGCTTTCCTGACTCCGTGTGGAGTGTACTGCTATACATGCATGCCGTTCGGGCTGGGCCCAATGCAGGTGCGACCTTTCAGCGGCTGATGCACATCGCGTTGGGTCGGTAGCTTGGGAGGAATGCTGAGGCTTACGTTGATGACATTGTGGTGAAGTCTCGGGAGGCAAAAACCCTGATACAGGACTTGGAGGAAACCTTCGCGAGCCGCAACAAAGTGGACCTGCGGCTCAACCCGGAGAAGTGTGTGTTTGGAGTCCCCTCGGGCAAGCTCCTGGGCTTCCTCGTGTCCCACCGGGGCATCGAGGCCAAACCAGAAAAAGTAAAAGCAGTCGAGGACATGAGCCCGCCGAAGACCCTTGGAGAGATGTAGAATCTCACTGCGCGCGTGACCGCACTAGGACGCTTCATCTCCAAGCTGAAGGAACAAGCGCTGCCCTTCTTCAAGCTGATGAAGAAGAAGGGCTCCTTTGAATGGACCAAAGTGGCCGACAAGGCATTCGAAGATCTCAAAAGGTACTTAACCAACCCTCCGGTGATGGTGGATCCGCGTCCTAGAGAGCCCCTGGTGCTCTACCTTGCATCCACCCCCTACTCTGCCAGCGCAGCCTTGGTGGCGGTTAGGGAGGAGCGTTGGACCAAGGCCGCGGCAACCGTACGGGTCAAAGCAAAGAAGGACCAAGAGGGCCTCACAGAAACCGCGACTGCAGCCGAGAAGGATCAGCCGCTGCAGGGAAGGACACCCGGAACAGAAGAGGCCCCTCCTCCAAGCGACCAACCGCTGGGGGATCCATTGTCTCAGGAGGCGCCCCGGCCTCCGGAGTATGCTAGCAGCGCCAGCACTCCCAACCTCATCGAGCATGCTATATACTTCGTCAGCACGGTTTTACGGGACGCGAGGGCATGGTACCCCATGCCTCAGAAACTCCACCTCGCGCTATTGGTAGCCTCGCTCAAGCTGCGACACTATTTCCAAGGCCATCCCATCAAGGTCGTCTCAGCATACCTCTTGGAAAGGGTGCTCAGGAGCCCCAACTCAGCTAGAAGGGTCACTGAGTGGAACATCGAGCTGCAGGCGTTTGAGATAGAATTCAGCACAATCAGAGTCATCAAGGAGGCTGCGCTTGCGGACTTCATGGCGGAATGGGCAGAGGCGCCAGGCCTCGAGGCTAGCGAGGATCGATCACTCTCCCCGGGAAGCGAGGCACCGGACGGTTGGGTCATGTACTTCGACGGGGCGTTCTACCGACATGGCGCGGGGGCTGGTGCGGTGCTCGTATCTCCCACTCAAGACAAGCTCTACTACGCTGTGCAACTCTGTTTCCAGCATGGAGAAAAGGTCTCCAACAACATAGCAGAATACTAAGGCCTGATAGCAGGCCTGAAAGCCGCAGCCGCCCTGGGGGTGAAGAACCTCACCATCAAGGGTGATTCGCAGCTCCTCGTCAACTTCTCCAACAAAGTATACGAGCCGAAGGACGAGCACATGGAAGCCTACCTCGCGGAAGTCCGCAGGATAGAGAAGCAGTTCTGGGGCTGGAGTTGAAGCATGTGCCTCGCGGCACCAATCAAGAGGCTGATGACATCGCCAAAAGGGCATCCAGGCGGCTATCTCAGGAGCCTGGCGTCTTCGAGGAGCGGCTCTTCAAGCCCTCGGCGACACCATCACTATCAAGCACGGCGCAGCCTCGGGAGGAGCTCCCCCAGCCACCTGCCTCGAGAGCCCCGGTCTGTGGCCCGACCTCAGGAGCGTGCCTGCTCCTGGCGCTGGAGCCTCAGGAAGGGTGCTGGATCACAGAGCTCAGGAGCTACCTGACACGAGGGACCTTGCCAGAAAAGGAGGAGGAAGCGGAGCGTGTGACGCGGCAGGCCACGGCATACTACCTCAAGGATGGAGAGCTCTACCGGAGATGACCAAATGATGTGTCCTTATGTTGCATTTCCAGGGAGCAAGGGAAGGAGCTACTGGCAGACATACACGATGGAGACTGTGGGCATCACTCGTCGTCACGGACTCTCGTTGGCAAGGTGTTCCGCAGCGGGTTCTATTGGCCCATGGCACTCAATGATGCCATGGAACTGGTGAAAGCTTGCGAGGCCTGCCAATTCCAAGCCAAGCAGATCCACCAGCCGGCGGTAGGTCTGCAGACTATACCCCTCTCATGGCCATTCGTGGTCTGGGGACTGGATATCATGGGTCCGTTCCCTCGGGCACCAGGAGGCTATCGCTACCTCTACGTTGTCGTGGACAAGTTCACCAAGTGGGCTGAGGTGGAAGTTGTCCGCACCATCCCCGCAGGCTCCGCGGTCAAGTTCATCAAGGGCCTCGTGAGCCGATTCGGGGTGCCGAACCGCATCATCACCGACAACGGTTCGCATTTCACCAGTAACCTCTTCAAAACATATTGTGCTAACCTTGGAACACAGATATGCTACGCTTCGGTAGAGCACCCGCGGAGCAACGGTCAGGCCGAGCCAGCCAACGCAGAGGTCCTGAGGGGCCTCAAAACTAGGACCTTCAAGAAGAAGCTGGAGGCCTGCGGTAGGGGCTGGGACGACGAGCTCCATTCTGTGTTGTGGTCTATCCGCACGACCGCGACCAAGCCGACAGGCGAGACCCCGTTCTTTCTGGTTTATGAAGCTGAAGCCGTTCTCCCTCATGAGGTCAGACATCGTTCCGCACGGGTCCTGGCATTCGACGAAGCGCAGCAGAACGCCATGCGGGGGAGGAATCTCATGCTGGGGGAGGAGCATCGCCGAGAAGCCGCATTGCGAGCAGCAAGGTACCAACAAGCACTGCGGCGATAGCACTGCCGCAACATCTTCCCCAGGACCCTTGAGGTAGGGGACCTCGTGCTCAGACGGGTTCTCTCCAGGGAGGGACTGCATAAGCTCTCTCCCATGTGGGAGGGCCCATTTAAGGTTATTCATGTTTCCAGGCCTGGCTCCGCACGCTTGGAGACCCAGGAGGGGGTGCCCATCCAGAACGCGTGGAACATCCAACATCTCCGAAGATTTTACCCCTAAAAAAGGCCCGGTGCCTGTGAAGAAGGCGAATGCCTGTGAAGTTGCTGCGTTTTGGAAAAGGCCCGGTGCCTGTGAAGAAGGCAAATGCCTATGAAGTTTCTACTTTTTGGAAAAGGCCCGGTGCCTGTGAAGAAGGCAAATGCCTGTGAAGTTGCTGTGTTTGGGAAAAGGACCGGTGCCTGTGAAGAAGGCAAACGCCTGTGAAGCTCGCCGCTCGTGACACTCTCACGTAATAATGAGTGGGGCTGTACACGCCCCGGAGTCTCCGGAGTGCCGCCATTGGGCCTCGGGGGCTCCCTCCCACGCCCAGTGGCAGCACTTAGCTCCGTGCTGGTGAGAACACGTCGAAGACTAGACTAGGTGCCAGATGCGGCTTCTTTCATTTGCTTTCCGCAGTTGGCTTGTTTGTTTCTATTTGAAGTTTTTCTAAAGCTATTACCGTTTCGAGCTCGCGACCCTTCGTCCATTTCACTTGTTTGTTTCGTTTACTCTCGCGCAAAGTCTCATGAGGAAGGAACATGGGCACCCTCGCGAGTGTTTTCTGCCCCAGTGGTTTGGAACTTCCCTATCCGAGTCCGCTGCGGGATCACCCCTCCCATTCCGTGCCCCACGGGCATCGCGACACGATCATGGGACTTGGGTTGGTTGTCCTCGCTACCAAGGCTGGAGACTACCCCTACTGACTAAACCCTGCAGGACACAAGGCGCACGACGAGGCCCTAGCCTCAGGAGGCGAGGACCGCAACGAGCTTCCCCCCCCCCCTACCCAAGATAAATGGTTTCCACGCATAAACACGCGGAACGAAAACATAGCACAGAAACGGTAGAAACAGCGCTCCCATTAAACAGCGACAGTTCAACACGCCCTCGTGGGGGCACCAGACTACATTCTTTTGCGCAGGGGGCACGACTTGAACGGCGTCAACTCTGGGCAAGGGCTCGTACTACCTCCGGAGCCAGCTAGATTCCGCCTCCCGCTTCACCGAAGCACGGTGTTGGACCGACCCGCCGCCCTCTCCCAGGCGAGCGCGGCAACGAGGGGGCTGGTCGAGACCGCCACTGGAGGAGCTTCCGTCCGAGGGGGAGTCACCAAAGCTTGGTGGGCCTCGGGCACCGCTGCCCGCGCGCCTCCCACCACCTTCATCCTGACCAACGTTGGGGCTGGGCGTGCGGCCGCGGTCATCGTCTTCGGGGCAGCATCTGGCGCGGCAGCCGTCTTCCTCGAACACCCTCACGTAGAGGGTGGCATCGCCGTCGAACTTAAAGTGTAGAGTGCATCATCGGCTCAGGACACGCGCGCGGGCAAACGTTTGCCAGTCGCAGGTCAGGGCCGCCTCCCCGGCGGTGGAGACCTCCAGAGTAGCCCAGGAGGCCCTGCTGCAGCAACCATCTGCCTGAAGCCAAAGGCCGCCCGGGGCACCAGCCGGAAGTTCACCTATAAAGAAGCGGAGGAGCTGGAGCCAGGTGTCGGTCGGGTCCGCCGACCACATGACGAACTCTGGCAGCACCTCCGCTGAGCGAGAGCGCGGCCTTGGGGGTCGCGCAGCCCCAGCGTACCTCTCATTGGCAGCCGAACGCCCACCACTGTGCAGAGGGCGGTGTTCACGGTCACGGGAGGCTACAGCGGGGGCCATAGGGTGCTTGCGAGGGCGGCCCCGGCCACGCTTGGCCGGAGGAGAGCCGGGCCCTTCCTGGTGAGCCTTTCCTTTCTCCGTGGCCGAGAACCTCTTCGGCGAGGCCACGGGGATGGCGAGCGGCCAAGAAGAAGAAGGGGAGTAGCAAGAAGGGATGGGCTGGAAGGGCTCACGCTGTTCCGTACATATAGCCGAGGGAGGCCAACCGCCGGCCTCCATGATCACAGGTAATCATGACCCGTTTTGCATGCAGGGACTTGTCAAGTCATGCAGTTACCGAGGCGTCGTGGGGGAGCCAGGACGCCCACGTCCAATCAGCCGCCACGCGGCGCCCAAGGCCGCAGACTGTTGGGGCCCGCGGCGCTTCACACTTGCCCCTTTGCTTCTCTGCTAAGCCAAGTCCAGGCATGCCTTGGGCCCGGGGGCTACTGTTGGCGTTCTGGGAACGGGGGTACCCAGACTTGCCTGCCTGCAGCCTGCGGTGTGGTTCAGGGAGTGGCCCAGTACGGCCCATCTTCATCAACACATGCTTAAGACCCTCACGGGGGGCCAAGCCTCACGGGGCGGACGACAGGAGGCTTCCTCGGGCACAGCCTTGTCAGGCTGGCTCGCAAGGAGGCAGAGAGATCAAGGTAGGGTACCTCACGAAGTGCCTGTGACGCAAGGCATGACGACTGAAGCCAGGCAGGCGCTAGGCGGGCGCCGGCCTGCGCAGAGTCCTTGTTTCCTCTTTGGTGCAAAGGGGGCAAGCGCAGGCAAGAGTATCAAGTAAAGGCAACCATTTCGGTGGAACAAGACCAAGACCAGCAGAACGATAGGATGGAGGTCATCGTGGAGCCCAAGACGACGTCACCGTCAGAGTCTTTGGCAGGCGAAGACCGACTTTAGCTAGGATGAGTGTACTAGATGTTCCCCTTCAAAATGGCCAATTATTGGCGCCCTTCCTGCTCAATTTTTGGGAAGAGGCCCAGGGCCTCCCTCTATAAATAGAGCTAGCTGCCACAGAGTAGGGGGAGGAGATTTTGGGCAACTAGAGATCCAGATTTCGGGTAGACTAGAGAGACAGAGGCGATTGAACTCACCCAAGCAGTTCATCGCACCAGCCAAGAACAGCCCCTTGCGAGGCTGTTCTTCCCTTGTATTGTTCATCATCAGCCCCCCTGAGGCAATCCACCACACCACAAACTAGAGTAGGGTATTACACCACAACGGTGGCCCGAACTAGTATAAACCTCGTGTCCCTTGTGTTGTTCTTCGTGTAGTTTAGATCCTTGCGAGGTGACGAGACGTGGGTAGGCAGGAGGTGTGATCTCCACGTGCGCCCCAGAGTTCGAACCTTGAGGGTCTGACGGAACCCGAAATCCGACACCTACAAACCTATGCACTTGCAGTCCCAACAACGTCTACAAGAAGAAGGTTGTGTAGTAAATATCAAGCTCTTTTCTGGCGCCGTTACCGGGGAGGCTAGGTAAAGGGCACTCACTCACACCCCGTCAACTAAGCTCTTTTATGGCGCCGTTGCTGGGGAGGTTAGCGCTTGAAGGTATATCTTTAGATCTTGCAATCGAATATTTTTGTTTCTTGTTTTATCACTAGTTTAGTTTATAAAAGAAAACTACAAAAAAATGGAGTTGAGTTTGTCTCATACGCTTCGTCTTTTTAATATCTTTCGTGAGTATGATGGAAAGGAAAATTGTGCTCAAGTGCTAGAAGAAGAATGCTTTAAAATGCTTGGTACTAAATCTTTGAATGATGAGCATGATTTCAATGTTGTTAGTATAAACTCCTTGAATATCCATAGTATTAATGATGGTTGCTCTAGTCATGATGAAAATATCTCTTATGAGCATGTCAACTTTTGTGGAGTGCATGTTTGCATGAACACACCAAATAGAGAAGATATTTACTGCAAGAGGCATACGCACATAGAAACTAAATGGTTGCATGAAAGGCTAGGTGTGAGTGCTGAAAATTTAAAATTCCTTTGCCGTACTTGTGAACTTTGCAATGAACGTGGTCATTTACATCTCCTATGCAGATTGTTTCATGATCGAATTGTGTCCAAAAATTGTGATGATTTGATCTCCATTACTCATTACAATGAACTTAGTTTGCTTTTGGGTTATGAAGAATTGAAACGTTTACTTAAGGACCTTCCAGAATTTGCCCATAAGAAATTCCTTGATAATGATCTAGAAAATATTTATTTGTCTTGTGCGGAGAATTGCATTGAAAATCCTTATATTGCCAATTACCTAAAGAAAAGAAAGCAAATAGAAGATGATGAAAATACTAATGAAAGGGAAGAGACTTCCCAATATCCTCCTATTATTTCTCATGATGAATCAGGTAACGAGGAGGAGATTTCTATTGAACCAATCTCACCAATAAGGAGCTCAAAGAGGAAGGTTGAACCCACACATAATATGAAGAAGAAAAAGAAAAGAAGGAGCAACAAAGGTAGAAAGGTATCCCTCCCAAATGATGTTGCTCCTACTACTCATTGTGATGATGATAATTGCTAAACTATTGGTGCTATAAATATTTTTAATGATGAGAGTGATTATGCTTATGATATGAAAGGGCCCAATCTTGGGAAAGCTATATTTGATGAGGATGAAATATTTGAGAATATATTTGCTGAAATTAATATTTGTCCCAAGCTTGGGGATGCTATGTTTAATGCAGATGATATTTTTAGCATCCCAAGTTTTGATATGCAAAGTTGTTATGATGATAGCATGCCTCCTACCTATGATGATTATATTGATGAAAGTGGGTTTGGAAGAGTGTCAACTTTAGGAAGTAGTGACCCCACTATTTTGGAGGATGTTGAATTTTATTGTGATGAATAGGAAAGTGGATTTGGAAGAGTTTGAACTGTATTTAGTGATTCCACTATCTTGGGAGAGGTTTCAATCGAATATGATGAGAACGAAGTTGCTACTTATGATGATTATTGTTATGAAACTTATGCTATAAAAAGTAGTGATAATTATATTTACAAATCTTGTCATGATTATGATTAACCTTTTTCTGAACATTACTCTTTTAATGTGGAAACAATTTTTAGTGTTCAAGTCTCTTATGATACTCCCACTATTCCGAATGAGAAGAATTTGCTTATGTGGAGAGTAGTGAATTTTCTATTCTTGTAGATTATGAAAAGAATGCTTTAGGTGCTGGTTATATTTTTGAATTCATACATGATACTACTGAAAATTATTATGAGGGAGAAATATATGCTTGTAGGAATTGCAATAATGTCAAGTTTCCTCCCTATGTGTTGAAAATCTTGAAGCTATGCTTGTTTTACCTTCCTATGCTAGTAGATTATTGTTCCCATAAGTTCTTTGCTCACAAAATCCCTATGCACAGGAAGTGGGATAGGCTTAAGTGTGCTAGTCATATGCTTCATGATGCCCCCGTTATGTTTCAATTCTTATCTTTTATGTGAGCATCATTGTCATCATCATGCCTAGCTAGAAAGGCATTAAAGGAGAGCGCTTGTTGGGAGACAACCCAATATCTATCCTTACTATTTTTGTGTGTCCACATGATTATGCTACTGTACTAATCATGTTTTATAGCTTTTGTTTCAATAAAGTGCCAAGTAAGACCTTTAGGATAGCTTGCGGTGATAGTTGTGTTGATCCTGCTGAGAATCGGAAACTTTTGCACCCAGTAAATTAGTTTTGTGAATTCACAGAAATGGGCTTCTGACCTGATTCTTTTTGCTCCGGATTGGTGCACAAAGTTCTTAGGACTTCCTAATTTGGTAGGATTGTTGGAGTTCCAGAAGTACACGTTTGATACAGATTACTATAGACTATTCTGTTTTTGACAGATTCTGTTTTCTATGTGTTGTTTGCTTATTTTGATGAATCTATGGCTAGTATTAAGTGGTATGAACCATAGATAAGTTGGAGTACAGTAGATATTACACAATTATTAATTTAGAATGATTTCATTACAGTACCTATGTGGTGGTTTTATTTTCTTATACTAACGGAGCTTACGAGTTTTCTGTTGAGTTTTGTGTTGTAAGTTTTCAAGTTTTGGGTAAGGATTCGATGGACTATGGAATAAGGAGTGGCAAGAGCCTAAGCTTGGGGATTCCCTAGGCACCCCAAGGTAATATTCAAGGACAACCAAGAGCCTAAGCTTGGGGATGCCCCGGAAGGCATCCCCTCTTTCGTCTTCCTTCATCGGTAACTTTACTTGGAGCTATATTTTTATTCGCCACATGATACTTTTTTGCTTGGAGCGTCATTTTATTTCGTTAGTATTTGCTTGCTGTTATTTATAATAATGTTTTGCATCTTTAGTTTCAATAAAAATTCAAGGATAGCCTTTGCCATGCTTATTTTGCTAGTATACATGTTGCTGTTTGAAAACAGAAAGTTTACCGCTGTTGCAAAAATTCCGTAGAAAAGTCAGAGAACGGTATAACGTTGAAACTTTTTGCATATTGAGATATGATAAATATACTACAGTGGGAATTTTATTTCATAATTTTTGGAGTTAGGGAAGTATAATGAATCTTGCATTCTTTACAGACTATACTGTTTTCACAGATTGCTGTTATGGTTGCATTGTTTGCATATGTTTGCTTGTTTAATGATTCTATTTGAGGATAGGAGTATTAAATGCAGAGGCATTTAGTATGAAATGTTGAATAATAATTTTAGTGGTTTGTTACAGTAGAAAATGATAAGGTTTTGCATTGGTTTATACTAACCTATCTCACGAGTTCTTGTTGAGTTTGTTGTGGATGAAGCTTTTGATAAAAAGAGAAACCATGATATGAGAGGAATTAAGGAGACACAAAAGTTCAAGCTTGGGGATGCCCAAGGCACCCCAAGATAATATTCCAAGAGGTATCAAGCATCTAAGCTTGGGGATGCCCCGGTAGGCATCCCACCTTTCTTCTTCAACCACTGTCGGTTAGTATCGGTTGAGCCTAAAGTTTTTGCTTCTTCACATGAGTTGTGCTATCCTTGCAATGTCATTTTATTTTGTTTTGTTTGATGTTTGAATAAGATACCAAGATCTTAAATTCCTTAATGTTAGAGAGTCTTCACATAGTTGCACAATTCTTCGACTACTCATTGATCTTCACTTATATCTTTCGGAGTAGTTTGCCATTTGCTCTAGTGCATCACTTATATGTTTTAGAGCATGGCGGTGGTTATGTTTTGTAGAAATTACTAGTCTCTCATGCTTCACTTATATTATTTTGAGAGTCTTTTAGAACAGCATGGTATTTGCTATGGTTACAAAGTTGGTCCTAGAATGATGAGCATCTAAGTTGGGTATAATAAAAACTATCATAGAAAGTGAATTGGATGCTATGATCAATTTGATGCTTGATAATTGTTTTGAGATATGGAGGTAGTGATATTAAAGTCATGCTAGCTGGGTGATTATGGATTTAAAGAATGCTTGTGTTGAAGTTTGTGATTCCCGTAGCATGCATGTATGGTGAACCGCTTTGTGATGAAGTTGGAGCACAATTTTTTTTATTGATTGTCTTCCTTACGAGTGGCGGTCGGGGACGAGCGATGGTCTTTTCCTACCAATCTATCCCCCTAGGAGCATGCGCGTAGTGCTTTGGTTTTTGATGACTTCTAGATTTTTGCAACAAGTATATGAGTTCTTTTGACTAATGTGGAGTCCATGGATTATACGCACCCTTTCACCCTTCCACCATTGCTAGACTCTCTTGTGCCGTGCAACTTTTGCCGGTACCATACACCCACCATATACCTTCCTCAAAATAGCCACCATACCTACCTATTATGGCATTTCCATAGCCATTCCGAGATATATTGCCATGCAACTTTCCACCGTTCCGTTCATATGACATGCATTACTTTTGTCATATTGCTTTTTGCATGATCATGTAGTTGACATTGTATTTGTGGCAAGGCCACATTCATAATTTTCATACATGTCGCTCTTGATTCATTGCATATCCCGGTACACCACCGGAGGCATTCATATAGAGTCATATCTTGTTCTAGCTTTGAATTGTAAATCCATAAAAGTGTGATGATCTTCATTATTAGAGCATTGTCCTAGTGAGGAAAGGATTATGAAGACTATGATTCCCCCACAAATCGGGATGAGACTTCGGACTTTACAAAAAGAAAAAGAAAAAAAGAAAAAAAGAGAAAGGCCAAAAAAAGAAAAAAAAAGAGAAGGCCAAAGAAAATAAAAAAAGAAAAAAAAGAAGAAGAAAATGAGAGAAAAAGAGAGAAAGGACAATGCTACTATCTCTTTTTCCACACTTGTGCTTCAAAATAGCACCATGATCTTCATGTTAGAGAGTCTCATATGTTGTCACTTTCATATACTAGTGGGAATTTTTCATTATAGAACTTGGCTTGTATATTCCAATGATGGGCTTCCTCAACAGTGCCCTAGGTCTTCGTGAGCAAGCAAGTTGGATGCACCCCACTTAGTTTCTTTTGTTGAGCTTTCATATATTTATAGCTCTAGTGCATCCGTTGCATGGCAATCCCTACTCACTCACATTGATATCTATTAATGGGCATCTCCATAGCCCGTGGATACGCCTAGTCGATGTGAGACTATCTTCTCCCTTTTTGACTTCTCCACAACCACCATTCTATTCCACATATAGTGCTATGTCCATGGCTCACGCTCATGTATTGCGTGAAATTCGAAAGAGTTTGAGATTATTAAAGTATGAAACAATTGCTTGGTTGTCATCGGGGTTGTGCATGATTAAATACTTGTGTGATGAAGATAGAGCAACAACCAGACTATATGATTTTGTAGAGATAACTTTTTTTGGCCATGTTATTTTGAGAAGACATGATTACTTTGATTAGTATGCTTGAAGTATCACCATTTTCATGTCAATATGAACTTTTATTTTGAATCATTTGGATCTGAACATTCATGCCACAATAAAGAAAATTAAATTGGGAATTATGCTAGGTAGCATTCCACATCAAAAATTCTGTTTTTATCATTTACCTACTCGAGGACGAGCAGGAATTAAGTTTGGGGATGCTTGATACGTCTCCAACGTATCTATAATTTTTGATTGTTCCATGCTATTATATTACCCCTTTTTGGATGTTTATGGGCTTTATTTTACACATTTATATCATTTTTGGGACTAACCTACTAACCAGAGGCCCAACCCATATTGCTGTTTTATTGCCTGTTTCAGTATTTTGAAGAAAAGGAATATCAAACGGAGTCCAAACAGAATGAAACCTTAGGCAACGTCCTTTTTTGGAAGAATATGATCCTGGAGACTTGGAGTTCAAGTCAGAAGATCCCCGAGGACTCTAGGAGATAGGAGGCGCGCCCCCCCTGTCTCATGGGCCCCTCGAGCACCTCCCGACCGACTTCTTTCGCCTATATATGCCTACGTACCCTAAAACCATCAAAAATAAAGATAGATCAGGAGTTCTGCCGCTGCAAGCCTCTGTAGCCACCAAAAACCTCTCAGGAGCCCATTCCGGCACCCTGCTGGAGGGGGAATCCATCACCGGTGGCCATCTTCATCATCCCGGCGCTATCCATGACGAGGAGGGAGTAGTTCACCCTCGGGGCTGAGGGTATGTACAAGTAGCTATGTGTTTGATCTCTCTCTCTCTCGTGTTCTCGACTTCACACGATCTTGATGTATCGCGAGCTTTGCTATTATAGTTGGATCTTATGATGTTTCTCCCCCCTCTACTCTCTTGTGATGAATTGAGTTTCCCCTTTGAAGTTATCTTATCGGATTGAGTCTTTACTTTGAGAACTCTTGATGTATGTCTTGCCGTGTTTATCTGTGGTGACAATGGGATATCACGTGCCTATTGATGTATGTTTTGGTGACCAATTTGCGGGTTCCACCCATGAACCTATGCATAGGGGTTGGCACACGTTCTTGACTCTCCGGTAGAAACTTTGGGGCACTCTTTGAAGTACTTTGTGTTGGTTGGATGAATCTGAGATTTTGTGATGCATATCGTATAATCATGCCCACGGATACTTGAGGTGACAATGGAGTATCTATGTGACATTAGGGTTTTGTTTGATTTGTGTCTTAAGGTGTTATTCTAGTACGAACTCTTTTATAGATCGATCCGAAAGAATAACTTTCAGGTGGTTTCGTACCCTACCATAATCTCTACGTTTGTTCTCCGCTATTAGTGGCTTTGGAGTGACTCTTTGTTGCATGTTGAGGGATTGTTATATGATCTATCTATGTTATTATTGTTGAGAGAACTTGCACTAGTGAAAGTATGAACCCTAGGCCTTGTTTCCTATCATTGCAATACCGTTTACGCTCACTTTTATCATTAGTTACCCTGCTGTTTTTATTATTTCAGATTAAAAAAACCTATATCTACTATCCATATTGCACTTGTATAACCATCTCTTCGCCGAACTAGTGCACCTATACAATTTACCATTGTATTGGGTGTGTTGGGGACACAAGAGACTCTTTGTTATTTGGTTGCTGGGTTGCTTGAGAGAGACCATCTTCATCCTATGCCTCCTATGGATTTATAAACCTTAGGTCATCCACTTGAGGGAAATTTGCTACTGTCCTACAAACCTGTGCACTTGCAGGCCCAACAACGTCTACAAAGAAGGTTGTGTAGTAGACATCAGCCGCCTCTTTACCATTTACCACGATGTGACACACGCGTGCAGCTACCACTCCACGCACGACCCCCACGTCACGCGTTCAATGTAGATCATGGGGAAGTGCAACCAACGGAGAAGTTGCCGCAGTAAAACTCCGCACCACGTGCCCGCGCAACGTTTTGGGCCTAGCCCAACAATGCATTGCGCTTATGTGTGGCCCAGGCCCGGGGGCTCCTGTTGGTGTACAAAAGTAGGGGCTCTCTTTTATACCCCTTTACTTGTGCACAGGCAGTTAGAGCCGCACCTGCGACCACACTTAGCAAGGCAGAGGTGGGAAGCAGAAGTGCAAGACTACCAAAGCGGCGCTCCAACCAAGAGCGCAGAAGATGGAGCAACAAGATAGGCTTTCCCCCGGAAAGACACTTGCCGGGGCGGCCTACGCGGCACTGGCAAGGGCCTTGCCAGGGCAGCTCACCAAATGCCAGCATAGCAGCCACCCTTGAGCCTGAGATTTCCGACACCATCGACAATGTTGGAGCCAAGGCTCGGGAAGCGCTTGCATGATGGCATGCAGATCTTTGTGAAGACAAAGAGCCTACGAAGACTAGATGAGGACCAGAAGACAAGACAACCATGAGGCTCATTGCCAAGGACGCCCACGAGGCCCCGGCAAGGCACCTTGCCGAAAACACCCGCAAGGCCCCGGCAAGACTCTTGCCGAGGGCTCTCACAAGGCCCCGGCAAGACCCTAGCCGGGAATATACGCAAGACCGCGACAAGACCTTGCCACCCCATCGCCGCCCCAGCTCAGCGGCAAACCCACCAGCTAAACCAAGTACCCACATGGGAACACGTGGGTACTAATCCAACTAGTCAAGCACCTGCGTGGTGGCATGCAGATCTTCGTGAAGACCCTACCACCATGCCAACTCAGCAGCATGCTAGCCCACATGGCGCTGCACGCCTCGTTGGCCTAGACGCGTGTTGAAGCAAGACGGAGTGGCGACGGACGGGACGGGCCTCGTTACCGTCCCCGATAAAGCAAGGGGATACCTAAGGAGCGCATTTAATGCATTTTGTGCCATAATGATAGGCGATAAGCTTGTACACTGTACATACCTTTCCACCTCCTGCGTGCCACTGTGGCGACCCCTTTGACTATAAAAGGAGACCCTAAGCATACTTAGGAAGGATTCAGATCTTTTGGACGACGCACACACCGTAGCTAGTTCAAGAGCTCAAGAACACTCAAATATACACCAAAGCAGGACTAGGGTATTATGCATCCTCGCAGCCCAAACCTGCGTAAACGATCCTCGTGCTGGCAACTAGACCCGCTCTTTGCACAACCCCGCGCCCGCCAACCGTAGAAGGGATTCCAGTGATCCCATAGGTGTCGTTTCCACCGACAGAGTCCATAATAGCAATAGCATGGGTGGCACACGCTACTACTAACAAAGTTAGTTGTGGCGCGGGTTTGACCCATGCTACTACTGACTTTTAGCTGTAGAGCGATACTAGTAGCGCGGGTACCCGCGCTGTCGTGGATTTGTCACGGCAGATGTCCTTAGTGTCAGGACTTAGTCGTGAGGCCAACGCATCTATGTGGTAGCTTGAGAGGGGTTGAGTGGGACGAGAGACGCAGGGCGGATCAACACAAAAGACAAGGGTTTAGACAGCTTCGGGCCCCGGCAAACATCATCCGGTAATAGCCCTACATGCTGTTTGAGGCTAGGTCTCATTATGCTCATGAGGAAGTCGCCGCATAAGCCAGCTCCCCCTTTGGTTGTGTCTAGCCCTAGAGATTATTGTTTCTTCTTGCTTGCCCCTCTTTGGGGAGCCCTGCCCCTCCTTATATGTGGAGTCCTAGTAGGATTAGGACTAGTCTATCTTCTCTTACAAGTTGAATAGAAGTCCGGGTCTTGCTTCCTAGTAAAGGAAATATTCCTCACGCCTTTCCTCTTAAGCCGGCCTACCATAACGTAAGCCGGCCTTCTGGGCGTTGAGCCTCCTGGGCCCCCGGGTCTTGTCGCTCCTCTAATCCGCTTGCCAGGTCACCCCTAAGTCGCCAGGATCGGGCGGGTCACTTGGTGTGTCGTCCAGCCAGGGCGGGTCATTAGTGAGTTGCCAAGTCCGGCCGGGTTATACTTCCGGCCGGGTTACACCACGGGGTATATCCCCAACATTAGCCCCCAAGTTTAGCTTGGATTTATCCATGGTAAACTTATGCTGCAAAATAAACACAAGAACAAATTTGACAGGTTGTGCTCCGGGTTAAAAATTCTTGTAAACGGGCACCTCAACATCCTTAAGTCCTTGTTATTTCCTTCTTCTAGAAAGTCCGGTTCAATAGACCAGCTTCACAATCAATCTTATTTTCATCCAGCTTAATGATGTAGATCTTGCCGAGTTATAATTTCCAAAATCTCCGGGTTATAAAAGACTGATGATGTTGAGTCATAATTGTTGTTGACACCGGGTCATGTAATTGATCTTCCTGATTTACTCAAAGCTGAGAATTTGAAGATGTTCCTTCTTTATATGCATAATACCTATAGCCCCCAAGTCTTAAGAGGAGAACATAGTGATAACTTAAGACTTGCTTCAATATAAGTGTTGCAACCTTGAAGAAATCCGGGTTATTCATCTCAATCATTAGTCATAAACTGAATATTCCACATATGTAGCCCCCAAGTGTCGGGTTTTCATGCTTGCAGAAACCTGGGACTTGTAATTGCCTTATGCTCATAAAAACTTCAACCAGTGTAGCCCCCAAGGGCCGGGTCATTATGCAATAATGAGCAGGGACTTTGTAGATATAACCGTGTAAATTTGAACAACAATGTGTAGCCCACAAGGTCGTCTTAGTAAGATAATACTGAGCTGGGACTTTGTATATAATTGATAATAACATCATATAATACAGTCTCCACCATGGGGCTTGAACCCACGTCCACAAGGTTAAGAGCTTTGTACTCCACCAACTGAATAGTGGACCGTTCAATATAATGGATTAATGCTTGTGTACCTTGAATTTTTGACAGGAGCACTTGGTAGCCCCCAAGGGCCAACTCATTTAGAATGTGATGAGTCGGGTCTTCAATAAGTTGAGCAAAAAATGACTATGCATTAGCCCCCAAGTGCCATGGTGGATGCTGGCAGTGACATGGGACTTGCATATTTGATATAATCCCAATCTGAATAATGTAGCCCCCAAGTGCCGGGTCGTAAGCCTGCAGCGACTCGGGACTATTTCCTCCATTGTAAAATAAATCATGCCCATTGATAAAAATAATAGCCGTTGCGCTAAGGCGACTTTGAAAACCTCAATCATAACACTGGTTATTGATAATCACAATAGAAATTTAGCCATGTTGGCTATTTAAGCTTTGAACAATATAATCCGATATGAAAACCTCAATCATTCAATATCATCATGAAAATCGAGCCAGTTTTGGCTATTAAAGATTTGAATACCTCATCGGTTGACAAGTAAATCCGGAGTGTAAATACCTGGCGGCTCTTGGCTGATGACGACTTAATGCGCATTCATTGTAACCCGGTGGCGTATAGCCTTTGAGAAAATCAAGAATTAATAACCCTTTTGAGACATCAATTTCAATCTTTGATGATGGGCTTGAACTTGATCATTTATGTAAGCCATAGCTCTGTAAATCCTGCACAGAGTTTAAACAACATATGCCCTGGCGACTTAATGTCAAAAGCCAGGGCAGGTAACCACCCAAATATAGTCTTATCCTGCTCACAAGTAGATCACAAGATCCTTATGATCCTTTTAATGATACCACCAGTTTATGTCACCCGAATAGTGAAGTTGATAACTCAACTCGGTAAGAGCCGGCATATATGATATTTTTCACAACTCAAATACTTGCGATTGTATAAAAATAGATAAAAATTTTGAGGCTTCTGATTCGAATACGATCAGTAAACCGTTCCAAAGGGGTTAAGCTAAGATTCGAATACGATCATATAGCCCCCAGTGGCGTTGGCGATGCCGATCAAAGTGGGTATTGACAACTATGTTCTCTTTGGTTCGAATACGACCCATGTTTGAACAGGAAGCCCCCAAGTGACCTTAAGAGTTGTTTAGCGATGCTGATTCAAATACGATCCACGTCAATTCCCAAAAGGGTTGAGCTATGATTCGGATACGATCAAGAAGCCCCCAAGTAGGTTCAGCAGTTTGCTAATCAAAAGGGTATCGACAGCTATGTTCTCTTTGGTTCGAATACGGCCTATGTTTGAAGAGGAAGCCCCCAAGTGACCATATAAGTTTTGGCATTGCGCCGATCAAGAGGGTACTAATAGCTATGCCCGATGAGCAGGAAGCCCCCAGGTGACCGTGATAAGATAAGCCGTAAGGCAGGATACCCATATTTTGAACCGTGCATCATGACAGCAAGTTCTCTTTGGTAACCATTAATTTGTCTGAGATCTCGAACTTGCGAGAGATTAATTCTTTTTTGAATCGGAAATTCTTAAACCGGATATTGAGATCCTCAAAGCTTTGTAAGGGACACATTTACCTTGAGCCGGATGTTGAACCGGTTTTGAGAGCTTCAAAGCTTTGCGGGAGAGAGATGTCTCTTGAGCTGTATTTTAAACCAGAATCTTCATTTGAGCCGGAAATTTTTCTGACGGCCTTTAAATATTTGCCAATAAAGCAGTAGCCTCCAGGGCCGGGTTATCTTCCCTTCAATGACCCGGAGTTCCTGAATTCATTGAAACCGGCTAATTTTGTCGAGCCATACCATTGTAGCCCCCGAGTCTCAAGATGACTCGAAGAGTTGGCTTGAGATTCTCCATATATGACCATAGCAGAAGGTGTATATCATTGGCGTTGATAACATGATGTGAATCCACAGAAGGTTGAGGTGACTGCGGTGGGTTATAAATGATCCCATATGAACCTTGTCAGCAACTCGGCCAATGGTTCCTTTCCAACTGGCTGTTTGAATTTAACCAAACCGTAGTGGCGGCGACTTGTGTGTCTGCCCATTGAGCCATCCGGTGCAGACGGCGGCTGATAATACATGATAATTTGCCTCCAATTTGTTGGAAGAAAACCGGGCTTCCCAAGCAGTGACTTGCTCATACTCAATAACAGCTCATGCAGACAGGTGCGGCCCGGTGTATTGATTTAGACTAGGCCGCGAGAGACGGACGGTAAATACGACCGCAATATCTGAGGCGGCACAGACAGATGAACCGGCCGTGGCGTTGTAAGCTGGTGCGGACGGGCAAGTTGTCCTCCTTGTTCTAAGCCGGCGTGGTCGCGAGAGACGGCCACGACATTGTAAGCCGGCGCGGTCGCGAGAGACGGCCACGGCGTTGTAAGCCGGCGCGGTCGCGAGAGACGGCCACGACGTTGTAAGCCGGTGCGGGAGTCCATTGAGTAACGAAGACCACCCGTGCCAAAAGATGTTGGCGTGCCTCCATCACCATGATATAATATCACCTTTTTTCATAAATAATTGCCCTGCATAAACAATATTGCAGACCAAGGCAAAGATAAACTTGTTCTTTGACAAAAACAACATGTGTTAATAAAACAAACTTGGATGGATATCACCTGATTTGTTAGGCCAGAAAATATCCACCACAGAGTTGATCATCACCATGGTGAAGCTGAAATCAATCACGGCCGAGTCGTCCGTGGCAGCAGACAGATGAATCGGCCACGACATTGCGAACCGGTGCAGACGAGCAAATTGTCCTCCGTGTTGTAAACCGGCGCGGACACATGAACCGGCTGCAAGAGCGGATGGGCGAGTCGTATGTGGCTTTGTAAGCCAATGCGGTCACGAGAGAGGGCCACGGCATTGTAAACTGGCGCGGACGAGCGAGTTAATCGCAGACGTGGTAAGCCGCGTGGACGGGCGAGTTAATCACAGGCGCCGTCCTGGCGACGTGATGTAGACCAGGCCACAGAAGCGGCAACTTGTGCACGTCCGTTCATTGGGTAATGTGGCACGAACGAAATGCTGGTGCAGAACGTTGCCAGCTCATGCTCCATACCCGCGGTATAAACATAATTGTCCTGCGTATAAAAAACAATATATAGGATAAATATCACCTGATTTATTTGGGCGACAGCTTTATACGCAGACCTTATCTCTAGGTCGAGGGCGACAGCTCTGTACGCAGACCTTGTCTCTTGGTCGATCTTGCCCTTAAAATATTCAGTCCTGGTCCGTAAACCGACGAGAAAGGTACGTGGGCTTCAACTTCCTCTAGCTGCTTATTTCCAGTATGCTGCTCCGGTTTGCAAATGCCTTGTCGTGCAATATCATATGCATATTTGCCCCATTCCTCAATGGGTACTAGCTTTGTCTATACTTTGTATTGGCTTGGCCTTGGGTCTTCACGTGGGGAGAAAATCCCCTCCTTTCTTTAGCAAGTCCAAAGTGGTGCACAGCACGCAGCGCTAGTAGCTTGCTCTTCTGCTATTATCTTAGTAGATGCGATGTTTGTTTAATGCAATAGCAGCAGCAGGTACACGCATACCTTATACAACCAACAGCCACCACCCTCCTTTTCGCCCTTTTTTATAGCTTTGGGCTGATCCGCTTGGAGTAGGAGCTGAGGATTCAACCAACGACTTGAGGTAGTTACAGCAGAGAAACGCTGGCGATACAATGAAATAGCCACTGAATTTGGCGCGAGGCCAGCGGCCTGGAGTAAGGCCAGGAAGACAACAATGGTGACAGCAGGGCCCAGGTGACAACGGCGACTCAGGGCATCTCCAGCCGTGCCCCCAACAGGTCCTCCCAGGCCACTTTTTCGGCGCCAGCGCCGAAAAAACGGCCCAGTCGCGCCCCAGGACGCCGAAAATCGTCGGTTCGGACCTTTTTTCCGCCCAGCGGTCACAGGCCGAACCCGGCGCGCTGGGGAGCCGTTGGGGGCTCCGGTGCTAGGGAAAAGCACGCCTGGCCCACACCGACAGGGGAAAAGTCAAGGTTTTCTTCCCCGACTCGCCTCGCACCCCCCGCGCCCTCGGCCACCACTAGCTATATCCCGGCGACGGCCGCCGGCCTACTCCGCTAGATAGCCATTCCCCGCCGGAAAATAGCAGTGCTTCGCCGCGGCAGCCCCTCCCGCAGCAGCTGGGCGTTTCCGGCCGCGGAGGCGCGGTTTAACGGCGGGTACATGCCCACCGAGCGCAAGGTGTTCGGCGTTTTGATTGTCTCGGCGATGGACTCGGATGAGGAGGAAGAGCTTGCCGTGCTGCTGGAGGAGGAAGTCGCGGCCGACGTCCAGGAAGAAGAGCATCTGATGGTGCTCGCCGCCCTCGCCCAGCTGCTGGCGAGCAATGAAAAGCCGCGTCGAGGTGGCTCGGCGCCGGGGCAGGTGAAAGCAAAGAACCGGCATCGTCTGCAAGGCTACTGCATGCTCTACTCCGACTACTTCGCCGATGCTCCACTTCATGGCGAGAGAACATTTCGGCGCCGTTATCGGATGAGCCGAAAGCTCTTCCTCAGGATTGTGAATTCCATCCGGGAGTTCGACAACTACTTCAAGTGCAAGATGGATTGCACTGACGCTCGTGGATTCACCTCCATCCAGAAGTGCACGACAGCGATGAGGATGCTTGCATATGGAGCTCCCAGTGATTCACTCGACGACTATGGGCGCATGGCCGAGTCCACCATCATAGAGTGTTTCTACAAGTTCTATCAGGCAGTGGTGGCAGTGTTTGGGCCACAATACTCGAGAGCACCCAATGCGGAAGACACTGCTCGGATCCTAGCCCAGAATGCAGCAAGAGGATTTCCTGAGATGCTTGGAAGCATCGACTGCATGCATTGGAAATGGAAGAACTGCCCATTTGGTTGGCAGGGGATGTACAAAGGCACCAAAGGCGGTTGCAGTGTGGTGCTTGAAGCTGTAGCCACACAGGACCTCTGGATTTGGCACTCCTTCTTTGGTACGCCAGGAACTCACAATGACATCAACGTGCTGCAGTGCTCTCCTATTTTTGCCAAGCTCGTTGAGGGCCATTCTCCTTCGGTGAACTTCGAGATCAATGGGCACCAATACAACAATTTGTGAAGACGATCTCAAACCCTGTGGCAGGAGGCAAGAACGCCTGATTTGCGAAGCTTCAGGAGGCTTGTAGGAAGGATGTTGAGCGGGCATTTGGTGTGCTCCAATCTCGATTCGCTGTTGTTCGGTACCCCGCTCAGACCTGGTCGAAAGATCAAATGTGGGAGATCATGACTTGCTGTGTCATCTTGCACAACATGATCATCGAGAGCGAGCAAGAAGACCCAGTGTTTGACACTGAACCATACTACAGGCAGGGTCCTCTAGCCGAAGTTGATCACCAACTACCGGCAACTTGGACTGCCTATCTCAGTATGCGTCAGGAGATCCGAGACCCACAGGTGCATCATCAACTGAAGAAAGATCTGATTGAGCACCTATGTAGGCTCAAGGGGGACGCCGCGTGATGAAATACGAGTTTTTATTTGTTGAACTATATAATTTGTATTGAACTATTTGTTGTTGTAGTATTTTGTTGAAGTATTTGATTTTTCTGTGATGAAATATGTGATAAGGAATAATTGTGTTGATAATTGAACGCCGAGACATAGCGCAACCACACCGAATATGGGCCTATTCTCGACCATATGGGCCATTTATTCGCCGAAATTAGGCTGCAAAGTGGGCCAATTTCGGCGCCTGGGGGCGAGCTGGGGGCAACAACTGGGCGCAAAACCGCCCCCAGCGCCGAGTGTATCGCCGGCTCGCCCCAGGGGGCGATTTTTATGCGTCCTGGGGGGGCCAACGGCTGGAGATGCCCTCAGAGTACAGCAGCGGCAACAGCAGGGCCCAGGTGCCGGCTTACAGCGAAGGTGAGACTCGGCCACACGGGCGCAGCTATGCGCGTGGCGCAGCGGAGCATGCTGCCAAAATCATACTTCGCTTGATTTGCATGATATATTTGGTTGATGATAACAAAAGCACTTGTTTGTCGTGGTAACTGCCAGATGGACTACTTAATCATCTGTCCTGGTCACTTAATTAAGACCAATGATGCTAGTATATTTCTTCTTCCTTGATGGACGGACCAGCAGCAACATGGTTCAAAGACTAGATTGATTGATTGGCCGCATAAGTCACTGAAAGAACATCCACAATCCATTGTCCAGGTTGTAGAAAATTTTGGTTTGGTCAAACCATGCATCCATTACTTAGTATTGATTCTGCTATGTTGAACCGGGGCATTGCCATGATGATGGTGAGGTGACGACTTGGCGACAGAGACCCGCAGTGCCGCAGACTTGCAGTGTTGGGCACTGAAGCAGAAGCAGCAGCGACCCGGCCGTGGAACTAGGCGGCGCGAAGGGTCAGTGCATGGAGAGCCGACGCAGTTACTCACCACGGAGGTCGGCGGCGCAAGGAGGCGCGAAGCCGAGGCAGCCGGTTTGACGAAGGAGCACCGTGGAAGACGGGGACCTGGCGGCTCATGGCCGCAGCCATGCACGACAAAGGTAAGAGCCGCTCCGGCGAGGGCGGCTTAACACAGAGGCCCGGTGCTATGGTTTGAAGTGGTCAATCCGGCGCGGTAGGTGATGCAGGGCCATAACGACAATTGAACTGGCAGACCGGCGCGAGGTATAATAACGGCGAGCCGGTGAGGTACGTTCATGGCGACTCAGTAGCAGAGGTCGGCGGCCCAACGCGATGGCAACGGCGGCGGCTCATAGCCAGTGGCGACCTTGAGCATGAGTCACGGCGGAGGCGAAGGCGACGGAGAGAGCCGGAAACGTGGTCGGCGAAGTGGCCACGGCAACAATGGCGACTGTTCTGGGCGGCTCTTGGCGGAAACAGCGCTCGAACAACGACTCAGAAACAGCAGGCGACTCGGCGGCGGTGACTCATGGTAGCAGGGTATGCTCAAACCGGCGGCAGAGACCAGCGGATGCGGCCACTCGGACGGGCGCAAGTTTTCGGGTCATGGCTGGCTATCCATGTCCGAGTCCACCTTCAGATCGTGGAGCTGTTGTGCTGTTTAACTGAACTTTCCTTCTCAACAAACAACAGGTCTCTTGGGACTTTCCCTTGTCGTGGAGTACTAGTCGAAACTTCTTACTCTTCCCTTTCCCTTTTTTTCCAATCCAATCCTCAATACTCACGGATAACCAACCTGGCCGTAGCTTTAGGTGAGATGTAGCAAAAGTACTACTTGGTTTAACACAGTATATCAGACAAAATAGCAGATCACTTCTTCTCGTAACTTGCCGCAATGCCTGATCATCTAAAAACTTGAGGAGACTATTAATCTTGCCTTGGTTTCTAATGACAGAAATTGACTCGGATTCGACGGATCATATGGTCGTAGCAGCGCTCACCATGCAACCCTAATCTTTGAACTCAAACCTTCATTTGTCTAATCGCAAGCTCCTCGATCCCTGAAGAGATCCCTTCAAGAACTCAACACCACCGTGCGCAGGCCCCATGGTGGGCGCCAACTGTCATGGATTTGTCACGGCAGATGTCCTTAGTGTCAGGACTTAGTCGCGAGGCCAACGCATCTATGTGGTAGCTTGAGAGGGGTTGAGTGGGATGAGAGACGCAGGGCGGATCAACACGCAAGACAAGGGTTTAGACAGCTTCGGGCCCCGGGAAACATCATCCGGTAATAGCACTACATGCTGTTTAACGCTAGGTCTCATTATGCTCATGAGAAAGTCGCCGCATAAGCCGGCTCCCCCTTTGGTTGTGTCTAGCCCTAGAGATTATTGTTTCTTCTTGCTTGCTCCTCTTTGGGGAGCCCTGCCCCTCCTTATATAAGTTAGAGGGGCGGGTTACATGTGGAGTCCTAGTAGGATTAGGACTAGTCTATCTTCTCTTACAAGTTGAATACAAGTCCGGGTCTTGCTTCCTAGTAAAGAAAATATTCCTCACGCCTTTCCTCTTAAGCCGGCCTACCATAACGTAAGTCGGCCTTCTGGGCCTTGAGCCTCCTGGGCCCCCAGGTCTTGTCGCTCCTCTGATCCGCTTGCTAGGTTACCCATAAGTCGCCAAGATCGGGCGGGTCACTTGGTGTGTCGTCCAGCCAGGGCGGGTCATTAGTGAGTCGCCTAGTCCGGCCGAGTTATACTTCCGGTCGGGTTACACCGCGGGGTATATCCCTGACACGTGCTACTAGTAGCCAGTTTACCCATGCTGCTAGTAGCCTTTTCCCTAGTAGTGAGAGGTTATCTTGTATTCAGATGTGATGAGGAAAAAACTTAGCTCAATACTAAAGAAGTTGAAACAGAACATAATTCATTAATTAAAATTTTTGTCATCTTTGTAAAAATGTGTAGTTAAAGTAGAATCTACATTCTGAATATTTCTTGCTTGTGCTTAAGACATTTGGTAAGAAAAAACATTTTAGTTATTTGTTGCTAACAAGTGTTTTCCATTTATAGAATAAAGCAGAATTGAAATACAAAGAAGAAAATGATCACTGTTATTCTAAATTAAAGTTGGCACTAGTGCTCTGCTATGACATAATGGTGTGATTCACAATTCCATGGGACTAGTTCATTGCTACTATACGAAAATTGTAGTGGTACGGAGTTGCCAAAATTGATAGTCCCAGCTCATTTGCATTAGTGGGAAAAAACAGCAGTAGTTTCATGCAGTAGTTGTTGTAGGACTGACAAAAACAGTCATGGCAATATTTGGTAGCAGTAGTTTCATGAGGAATTTGGCAGCAGTATTCTCAAGAAGTACTTGTTGAAGGAGTGACATAACAGCCATATGAGAACTTGGCTAGTTGTTGAACGAGTGGCATAATAGGCATGGGTTAAAATGTAGATGACTGTCTCTTTTATCATGAAGGGAATTATCATAAAATACTGTGTACAAATAATTCGGTGGCTGATAACTAAAATTGCATCTGGTAGCTAAAAAAAGGGGCAAGCAAAATTCCTACTGGAAACAATCTACTTCCGAATCCAATTCTTCCATGGATTAGAGCAGCACCTAGGGTTTGTACGTCACAGAAAAAACTAGCGGGTTCATTTGAGTAGGAGCTGACTTAGGACTGACCTTGATTTGAAGCGACCGGATCCAATCGGGCAGGGCGGCGCATCCAGGGTCACACAGGGCGGCGCATCCAGGGTCACCTCGGCAGAGCAGTGATTCGTGAGAGAGCGAGAGCCCGAAAGAGGAATGAAAGGGAAAACGTAATTGGGGCTCAGCCTGGACACGGTCCGGGCCGGTTCGGTCCCGGTCCGAGCCGGCGTTTGGACCGGCCGCCGGCGGTCCGGTCCGGACCGAACCGAGCTGTACAATGAGCTGGTATTCTGGGACCGGACCGTTGGGGTGCCAGCTCGGTCAGGCCCGAGAGGACCGAATGGACCAGCCAGCTTTTAGGTCCTATTTGTTGCCAGGCAGTGTATATTTGCTGCTTTTAGGTCCTAATTGTTGCCAGGCAGTGTATGTTTAGGCATCTGCTGGTTTTGAAGAGTAAACTAAGCAAAAGTACAACAACAACACTACTGTTAGCTACTACCTAGGCTGTGTTCTACTATTTAGGCATCACATAGTGACAAGCTTACTAATGGATGTAATATGACAAGTCATCAGTGATCACTACAGTTTTCAGATAAACTTGGACCGAAACAGCACAAATATCATAGCCACAAACAACTAATTTGGACAACAAGCAATGGACTAAATTTGGACAGCAAAAATAATTTGGACAACATTTCGTTTGTTTTTTGGACATCCACAAACTAATTTTGACAGGAAAGATAGCACAAATCAGCTTAAGCACAAATATCACATCCACAAACACAAGGTCTTATCATCATTGAACGACACGATTACAAACTTGCAATGGCAATTCCAAGTCCATGTCAATTGACAAGTTGAACATAACACAAATGGGTAAATTTGAAAGGTTCCAACATAACAGAAATGCAAAAGTAGCCTTCACATGAGAAAGATCACTTTGACATTCATCTCCAAAATAGCAAGATAAAATCCACATGATGAATGTCTACAAGTAAGATAAGCAACATTCACATAAAAAATATTTGGTATTGCATGACAAGTGAAACATGTAGGAAGAATAGTTACCAATCGTTGATCTCCTCCACCACAATGGGTAACTTGATGTTCTCAACATCATCCTCTTCATTCTCATCCCTCGACTAGAAGTGTGGAAGTTAGACAAATGCCTAAACATATCAGCACTCGCTTGTGGCGGGACTATAAACAGATTTTGCTCCTCATATTCCTCATCGTCCTTGTCCTTGTCCTCATCCATGTCCACGTCCTCGTCCTCGTCGTCCTCCTTCTCCTCATCATCTACCACCTAACACACATGAGCACACAAATAAGAAAACAACACCTATATGGTTATATGGAAATATGGTTACATCAAGCATCAAGTAAAGCAATCATACAATAGTAGATGCATGAGGCAGCTTGGAGCAGGTTGCGGAGAAGGAGGCAGCGGCTTTCGCGGCACGCACACCGGCACCGGTGCGGTCGGGGAGACGCGGAGGAGGTGGAGGGTGTTTTTTAACCTACAAATCAACTCTCCAGTTGGGGCATTGGGAAAGTCTTTTGCCTTCCTAATCTGCACCTTAGGCTTCTTCTTCTTCCTCGGAACCGGTGGAGGCAGCTCCGAATCTTGCCTAATTAAGTAATTCACGCTCTTCTCTTTGTCTTCGCCTTCGCATTATCCTTACCATCACCCTTTCCCTTCTACTTCACCATTATCTACAAAAAAGAGAACATAACCCAGATTATCAGGTTACAACGACCATGGTACTGGCTTGCACAATTAGCCGATTGATCACAAAATAAGCAACGAAGAGGATCACTGAACTACATTGTACACATGTCACCAACAACTAAACCATTAGAGAAGTGGACAACATGCAGCCTTTACTATACTAACAGTAACAGACCACAAATAAGCTGTGGACAGGATCATGTAGGCATCACTACGATTTGTATAGAACTCGTCTACTCGCCATCACAGGGAACGAGTATGAACAAAATACGCATAGAATCAGGTTGCGTCATACAAAAATGAACAGGAACAGGCTTGCAGAATTCTGTAGTCATAAATTATGCACTGCAGTCAGTACATCAATCAAGTGCAAATAATTCATCTTCTTCTTTTTGTAGCATAGAAAATCATCTAGTACTAGTGCAAATGAACATAATTATCTCCTGACCATTATCTACAAAAAAAATAGCACATAATCTCCCTCTCATTCCCCTTCTCCTTCACCAATCACCATTATCTCCTGACCAAACACTACATCTCCAGATCTCCTATCTAAGTCTCTAGCACGGAATCATCTCAGTTTGGCGAGGGCCGAGGGTTATAGGTTAGAGACACATTACCTTTTCCTCTTCGTGGCGCTCGGTGAGGAACCAGCGAAGGACGAACCGACGGCGTGCTAGCCTTGCTGCCTCCCCTACGTACACGTGCTCCTCCAGCTCGGACTCGGACTAGATGGTGCCGTCGGTGAAGGGAGAGCCGCGGGCAACGGCGCCGTCGCCTTAGGGTTAGGGTTAGGGATAGAAGAACAGAGGAGGAGGCGCTGGAGGGGAAGAAGGAATCGAGCGAGGATTGGAATGGAACGAGGGGAGGGGTTGCTCGGCTCGGGGGGGGGGGGGGGCTCGATGGCTCGATCTGTTACAATTGATGGGCCTTGCACCATCGGTCCGCTCGGTCGGCCCGGTTAAAGACCGAACCGGACCGAAATTTTTTCGGTCTCCTTTTCTGGGCTCGGACCGGCCTATTTTCCTATCGGGCCTGGACCGTACGGGCCGGTCCTAAATGGGCCATGAGCGGGCCGGAAAGCCCGCTCGTGCCGTCCAGGCTGAATTGGGGCGGTGTGGAGATTTTGCTCTCACCTCCAGATATGTTGCATCTTTCGTACTACATTTTGTAATTAGGACTCCAAGGCAAAGTTCTTTCATAATTGTAAGTCCTTAATTGGAAGTGTTGGCCGGGAGTGCTGGCCCCACCTGTCAGTCAATTTGCACACAAAAGGGAAAAATAAAGGGGGCGATGGGTGTTTGGTCGACTCCGGGGTTTAGGGGCTGAAATCTCACAAGCGGCGGCGGCTGCGCAAGCACTGGACCATATCTTGTTGGCGTCGGCGGCATGGAAGAACTCCAAGGTGTTGTTTCCGAGTTCTATGTCGTGGGCATGGAAAAAAATCCCTCCAATGCGCCCGTCTTCAAGCTTCAAACTTCCAAATCTTCTTGGGCCAGCCAAACCTCCAATTCGAAGGTAGTTCGCTTGTAAAATCTATCTGTATTCTGTTCTTGATGGAATTACGAGTCAATTGAATTGTAGTCGAAATCTTGTAGCCCTTTTATTCCTTGTGTCCTGAAAAACTGAGTACAATTAGGTAGCAATTATAATTAGAAGAAACTAAATGTTCTACTACTTGAACTAAGCTTAATAAAAGTTTAGTTAGTGAACCTCATTATTGTGCTGGTACAAAGTTTACTGTAGTTGTTTGATTGTTGGTTAACCTATAGTTTACATGGTCGGTGTTTTATTATTCAGGCAATATTGTACTGAAAATATCATTGAGAATATAGTTGAAAAATGGAATTAAGCTAATCTTAGGCTTTCTAGTAGGATTTTTGAATAAACTAACTTGTTTATGTGAACAAACTTTATCCAAATAATTGTCTACTATTCTTTCTATGTGACCATCAATTCCAGACATGGTCTTGTAGTTATGATACTTGAAGCATTGACACAACCTTTGAATTTAGTGAGAGAGAAAATTGAAGGAAAGTCTGTGTTGAAATTACTAGTAGGTGTGCTTGCACTTATGAAATTATTAGAGTAATTTGATAAAATTTCCAGTGGGACAGGCATTAGAAATAGAAGACCATGCAGACCCCATTGAAATACTTGTAATTTGAAATACTAGTAGGTGTGCTTGCACTTATGAAGTGTACAACCCATTGCTTTGTCTAAAGTTTTGGTTCAGTTATTTCATCAAATGTTTCTGCTTCAGTAATGTCGGAGGCGCTATACAAAAAATCGTTATAGTAAAATTCGAACAAGTTCTCTGTTTCTTGATAACTTTGTTTCATTCTTTACGCTTGGAGAATAGCAAATTAATTTGGTGTAATTTGATTTTTTTCTCTTTAACTGTTATGTAATTTGTCAATGATATTGTAGGTAGCAAAAGCTGGAACAACTTGAAAGCGGAAACCTCCGAAGGAGAAGGAACCAGAGAGAAGTCGGCCATCAACTAGAGGTGATAGAACTTATTCCAAGCTAGAGAACATAGTATGTTTCTAATCCTAATTAATGTTTCCATTAAGTGCTATTTTGTGGAAGCCACGGGTATCTGGAAGAGCAAATATGAAAAAACCTAATGTTTGAAAATTTATTTCTGTTTTTAAATGTAGGTTGACTACATGATGCAATAATTTGATCAGTATTTTTTGTATCATGAGATAAAAAATAAGACAGAGGTAGAGTTCTTGGACTTAAAAATAGAAAATCTTTTGATTCATTATACTTCTTGTATAGTTAGAAAATTTGGCTAGAAAGTGAAAATGTGCTTGTAAAAATATGTCACGAAGTACTAAGCAGATAGGAAGAAAAGCTAAGTCAGGAGAATTAGCTAGATAGGAGAAAGCAGAAGAAAATGCCCCAGTGGTTGTGTGTGCACACAATGTTGGGGATGAACCTACTGATATAAGGAATAATGAAAAAGAAAAGGACAAACAAAATGGATAAACAGGAGAAGAGGTATGCAAAAATAACATTTCCTAGGATATTCCTCTCTGCTATGGTTTTGGTACATACGGATAAAAAGTACTCCCTCCGTAAACTAATATAAGAGCGTTTAGAACACTATTTTAGTGATCTAAACGCTCTTATATTAGTTTACAGAGAGAGTAGTAGATTCCATCAATAAGACTAATAAAGCTGGAATGAACGGGTACAGTTGGTGGTTGCATCTTGTTCAACTGTTTGTTCTGCCATAATCAGTTCAAACAAAGATGGTGTGCTTGTAGAAGATCTTTCATCTTTGCTTGCAAATGAGAACATAGGAGCGGAGGTGCTTTCTTCTTCTGTTAATGTAATTATTAAGGAAAGCTTAGAAAACTTCATTCAATTTGAATAAAAAACGACAGAACAGAAAGTAGTTTGTCTGACATTGACCATTAGGAATCCCAAAAAATGTAGGTTTTAATTACTTCCGACAAGGTTGTTGATTATTCAACACCTAATGGTGCTACAAGAAGTGATGATTTAGATAAAGGTGGTACTAACGGTGATAAGAAACATGAAGAGTATTTGTTTCCATCACCAGATGAATTAGAGAAATCAAGTGTGCCTATAGTTGGCAGGGTGTTTAGTACTTTGGATGAGGCTAACAGGTTTGTGAATGTCTATGCTCTCATGACTGGCTTTGGGATTAAAAAAGTGAGAAATAACAAGAACAGGAAAATTACCTTTTGCTGCAACAAGAGTAGAAAAACTGTGTCAACATATACAGGAGCAAGAAAAAGGAAGAGAATTGTTCTTAATAGAACGAACTATGGAATGCTTTTTATAGTGAGTTTGGAAGATGGAAAATGGCACATTCAATCACTGCATTAGAAGCATAATCACCCTTTGGTTTCTTCTCCTTCTCTCACACAATTTTTTCTTAGTGACAGAAGCATGAATGAGGCTGAAACACTGCTATCCAAGCTGTTGCAAGAATACATGATAAAACCAAGAAAGATTATGAGCTTATTTAGAAAGCTTTGTGGAGGAAAATTTGGAAATATTATGTTTGATGTGAGGAAACTTGACAATTTGAAGCAAGTTGAGCGTGAAAAGAGAAGGAACACTGACATAGAGAATACTATGAACTACATTGAGAAGTTGCAAGTTGACAAGCCAGGTTTCGTATTCAAGGCGCAAAGAGACTCTTCCAATGAAATTATAAGTTTGTTTTGGACAGATTCAAGATCAAGGTTGGATTACTTACTGTTTGGGGACATTAGTTCATTTGATACAATGTTCAGCACCAATAAGTACAATATGCCAATTGCACCGATAATAGGAGTTAACGGTCACTCCAGAACAATTGTCTTTGGCTGGGCTCTTTTGCAGGATGAGGAATCGAATACTTTCAAGTGGCTATTTGAAACATTTTTTGAGGTGATGGGTGGAAATAAGCCAAGAGTAGTCCTCACTGATCAGGATGCAGCCATGAAAGTAGCATTCCCAAAGGTGTTTCTGGGTGCATTTCACATATTTTGCATTTGGCATGTTCGCAGCAAAGCAAGAGAAAATCTGAAATTTTACTTCCATTTGAAGAAAGGGATGGAGAGGGATATGGAAGAATGTATCATGCAATCATTACCATTTAAGGAATTTGAAAGAAAATGGAAAGAAATGGAGGAGAATTATAGTTGTGGAAAACATGCTCACGTTAAGCGCATGTGGGACAACAGGCAGTACTTTGTACCTGCTTTCTTCCAAGGAGTGTTCTGCCCCTTTACTAGATCAACTAGCAGAAGTGAGAGTTTCAACTCTAATTTCAAGGATTATGTCTTGAGGAAGGATACAATTGAAACATTCATCCATCAGTATGAGGTCCTCTAGGAGAATTTGATTCACAAAGAGAACCAAGATAGATTCTTTTCTAATGAAAAAGTTCCTGTAATTTGGGGTTATCAGCGGTTTGAATGACATGCAGCCGAGATATACACTAGAGCAATATGCTGCAAGTTCTTAACGGAGATGATGAATGCAACCACTTTTAGAGTAAAGGAGATTGATAAAGATAAAAATATGAACTTAAGAGGAACTTTGAATATGATAATCCAGAGTTTGATAGGGAAGTGTTCATTGTACAAACAGATAGAACTACTGATGAATTTGAGTGTGAATGTGGAAAGTTTCATAGGGATGGTATTTTGTGCTGTCGCATACTCAGATTATTTACCCAATTTGATTTTCTGAAAATCCCTGATAAGTACATAGTAGCAAGGTGGACGAGAGAATTTAGGGAGAATGAGTTAAGGAAGCATAAGTTTGAAGTGCTTGGGAGTCAACTCGAAGACCAATCACACAATGTTGTATGTTATGCAATTGTAATGAATAGAGTTGGTGAGGTCTGTTCTGACATCAGTGATGATTCTGTATTGTGTCAAGAGTTACTTGATGTTGTTAATACTGTGCATACTACGTACCTGCTGGGGAAAGAACAAGCACTAGGAACCCGAGAAGATGGGAATAATTATAGGGACAAGGGTGATGTAAACAAGGCCATGAGAGATCCTGCGGTGAAAAGGAACAAATCTATGAGAAAAGGCGACAGGTTGAAGTCTCGTTCAGAGATTGAAGATCAGAAAAGTGCTGCACAAAAGAGAAAGAACTCAATATGAAAAAGTAAGAATAGAAGAACTACATAAATAAGATTGGAAGGAATTTGACTATATGTGTCAAGTAATTTAAGTATCAACTATATATGATACTATAGATTGTTTGAAATCTGTTTTGTGGTTGAACAGAATACTTTTATATAGTATTTATGTGTGCATTAATGATACTTTTGTCATTTCTTTGAGATTTCTGAAAAGAAGTGAAAACTGTTTACTAATCCAAGTAGATAAGATGCTCACATCATGTTCTGAGCACTACAGAGTTATTAGTTGATCCACATGAGAGTCAACTGCCTACTACACCGGATAATGTCAACGTACGAGAGCTTGCCAATAGAGATACTTTTGATAAAATAAATAGAAAAATATAAAATTATATAGTTTCAAAATATAAAAAGGTAAACTATTTTTGTTTTTTAGTAAAGTTTTAATTGTAATGAACTACTTTATTTTTTAAGTGAACTAGTTTTGTTTAGAAAATTTGAATTTTAGTGGACTAAAATTTCAAATGTGTTGAACTCTATTTGGATTCAAATGAACTGAATTCGAAAAGTGGTGAGCTAAAATATGTGGTGAACTAAAAATTGTAGTTGACTCTTTTTGATTAATAACTTTAATTTTACTGAACAAAAAAATTTAAATGTGGTTAACTCTTTTTGCATTCAGTGGAACTGACTCTTTAATTTCGTGAACTACAAAAATGAATGTGAGTCAACTAATTTGGAAAAAAATTGAAAGAATTTTTTTTGATTTATAGTGAACTCAATTTAAATTAAAATGAAATGCAATTTGAGTACCGAGGAGTACTTTTTGAATTTGAGTGAACTAAAAAATGATTGTGAGTCAACTACTTTTGAAGAAAAATAAAAAAAGTAAACTATTTTCAATTTATAGTGAATTGAGTTTGAATTCTAATGAACTAAAACTCGAATCGAGTGAACTACTATTGAATATAAGTGAACTAAATTTGATTTTTAGTGAACTAAAATTTTGAATGTGGTGAACTTTTTTGGGTTAAGGTGAACTGAATTTGAAAAATTAGTGAGCTAAAAACTGTAGTAAACTAGATTTGGATTTCAATGAACTAGAACTTGAATCAAATGAACTACTTTTGAATTTAAGTGAACCAATTCTGTTTGTAAGTTTTAATTTTAGTGAACTAAAAAATAATTGTGGTGAACTCTTTCCAGAATCAATTGAACTAAAAATTTATTATGGTGAACTCTTTTTGAAATTTAGTTCACTAAATTTGATTCTAGTGAGCTAAAAATATAAATGCGAGACTACTACTTTTGAATAAAAGTGAACTAAATTTGATTATTAAGTTTGATTTTGAGTGAACTAAAAATTTGAATGTGGTGAACTTTTTTGCATTTAGGTCAACTGAATTTGAAAAAGTAGTTAGCTAAAAAATGTGGTGAAGTATTTTTGTTTCTAGTGAGCTAAAGTGAACTATTTTGGAGTGAACTAAAATTTAATTGTGGTGAAGTATTTTGGATTTAGGTGGACTGAATTTAATAAATATAGAGAGGTAAAAATGCGGTGAACTCTTTTTGAATTGAAGTTAAGTAAATTTGTTTTTAGTGAGCTAAAAAATGTGAGTCAACTACTTTTGAAGAAAGGAAAAAGTAAACTATTTCCTATTTATAGTGAACTAAATTTGAATTGTAATGAACTAAAAAATCAAATCGAGTGAACTACTTTTGAATTTAAGTGAACTAATTTTGATTGCTAACTTTTAATTTTAGTGAACTAAAAATTCAAATGTGCTGAACTATTTTTGGAAAAAGAAAGGTGCATTAATTTTGCAAAAAAAGTTCATCAATTTTGAAATTAAGTTTGAATTTTAGTGAACTAAAAAATTGAATGTAACTTTTTCTGGATTTAGGTGAACTGAATTTGAAAATTTAGTGAGGTTAAAAAAAGTGGCGAACTCTTTTTGGAGTCAACTTAACTGAAGTGAATTCATTTGAAGTGAACTAAACTTTAATTGTGGTGAATCTTTTTGAATTGAAGTATTCTACTTTTGAAGAAAATGTGAGTCAACTACTTTTGAAATTATAATGAACTGAAACTTGAATCGAGAGAACTACATTTGAATTGAAAGCAACTAATTTTTATTGCTACGTTTTAATTTTAGTGAAATAAATAATTCGAAAAATGTGGTGATATCTTTTGGGATTCAATTGAACTTAAGTTGAAAATTTAGTGAGCTAAAAAAATGTGGTGAAGTACTTTTTAATGCAAGTGAACTATTTTTGGAGTCAATTGAATGAAGTGAACTATTTTGAAAGTGAACTAAAACTTAATTGTGGTGAAGTATTTTTGGATTTAGGTGAACTGAATTTAAGAAGTATGGAGAGCTAAAAGATTGAGATGTACTCTTTTTGAATTGAAGTGAACTAAATTTGTTTCTAGTGAGCTAAAAAAAGGGTGAGTCAACTACTTTCGAAGAAAATAAAAAGTAAACTATTTTCGATTAATAGTGAACTGAATTTGAATTGTAATGAACTAAAACTCGAATCGAGTAAACTACTTTTGAATTTTAGTGAACTAATTTTGATTGGTAACCACTTGTGCGTGTTGGTGCTATACAAATGGTTTTTAACTCCTTTCCGCGATAGCATTTGGAACCGTCGCCTAGTGAGTGTGGGCGATAGGGGGGTCCTTTCCACACGACCCAGAAACCGTCAGGGATATGCCCTCCTTGCACACACGCTCGATAAAATGAGGTCGTGTGCGACCAGCGAGCGCTCAAATACGGAAATACATATAGTAGAGTTAAAAAATACAATTATACAAACGAAATTCTTTCTGGTCTCATGTACATCCCACACAGTCAGTCCCCGCTAAACATTTCCGTTCGTATGTACATCCCACACAGTCGCTCCAAGCAAAACGTTTCCGTTAAAGTTACATCACACACAATTTTTCTCGTTAAATCATTTGCGTTATTGAATGTATCACACACGGTCCATAGAAGAAGCTGTGTGGCAAAGGTTGTCCATCACACACAGTTTTTATGTGGTAAACGTTTGCGCAAGGTGGCCTAACGCAAACAGTTTTCAAGAGAAAGTCGTGTGTGATTGTTCATTGATCCAACACGGTTTATTCCTAGAAACTATGTGCGTTGCCTGAGGTTATTGCCCACGGTATTTTTTAAATAACCGTTTGCAATAGCAAAACCCTTAGCATGCTAATTCGCCATTACCAGGCTAATTGCCCTATTATTAATAATCCATATATTAATCTAATTGACACTCATATTAAGCACATAATATATTTCATTTCCATATTAAGGAAGCATAATTTCATAATGGAAATACATCAGAGTACAGCATGATATGGCTTCAGCACTCAGCTACCCCATTACACAACTGCACCAGCACCAAGTTTCACATGCAACATGTAGAACCTTCTGAAATTAGCATCATAGATGGTATATAGACAGATGCATTAATACATCTCCAATGTATCTACTTTTCCAAACACTTTTGGCCTTGTTTTGGACTCTAACTTGCATGATTTGAATGGAACTAACCTAGACTGATGTTGTTTTCAGCAGAATTGCCATGGTGTTATTTTTATGCAGAAATAAAAGTTCTCGGAATGACCTGAAACTTCACCGAGAATATTTTTGGAATTAATAAAAAATACAGGCGAAAGAATCAACACCATGGGGCCCACACCCTGTCCATGAAGGCGGAGGGCATGCCCCCTGCCTCGTGGGCCCCATGGAGCTCCACCGACCTCAACTCCAACTCCATATATTCACGTTTGGGGAGAAAAAAATCAGAGAGAAGGATTCATCGCGTTTTACGATATGGAGCCACCGCCAAGCCCTAATCTCTCTCGGGAGGGCTGATCTGGAGTCTGATCGGGGCTCCGGAGAGGGGAATCCATCACTATCGTCATCATCAACCATCCTCCATCACCAATTTCATGATGCTCACCGCCGTGCATGAGTAATTCCATCGTAGGCTTGCTGGAGGGTGATGGGTTGGATGAGATTTACCATGTAATCGAGTTAGTTTTGTTAGGGTTTGATCCCTAGTATCCATTATGTTCTAAGATTAATGTTGCTATTACTTTGCTATGCTTAATGCTTGTCATTAGGGCCCGAGTGCCATGATTTCAGATCTGAACCTATTATATTTTCATGAATATATGTGAGTTCTTGATCCTATTTTGCAAGTCAATAGTCACCTACTATGTGTTATGATCCGGCAACCTCGAATTGACAATAATCGGGACCACTCCGGGTGATGACCATAGTATGAGGAGTTCATGTAATCACTAAGTGTTAATGCTTTGGTCTGGTACTCTATTAAAAGGAGGCCTTAATATCCCTTAGTTTCCGATAGGAACCCGCTGCCACGGGAGGGTAGGACAAAAGATGTCATGCAAGTTCTTTTCCATAAGCACGTATGACTATATTCGGAATAGATGCCTACATTACATTGTTGAACTGGAGCTAATTCTGTGTCACCCTATGTTATAATTGTTGCATTAGGAATCGGATCCGACATAATTATCCATCATTGATCCATTTCCTACGAGATTTTCACATTTGATCTCTGCTTAGTTACTTTTTCGTTGCCATTGTTATGATTACTACAAAACTGCTACTGTTAGTTTTGCCACCATTACCGTTACTTCCATACTACTTTGCTACTAAATACTTTGCTGCACATGTTAAGTTTTCCAAGTGTGGTTGAATTGGCAACTCAACTTCTAATACTTGAGAATATTCTTTGGCTCTCCTTGTGCCGAATCAATAAATTTGGGTTGAATACTCTACCCTCGAAAACTGTTGCGATCCCCTATACTTGTGGTTTATCAAGACAATTTTCTGGCGCTGTTGCCAGGGAGCATAGCTCTATTCTTTGAGTCACTTGGGATTTATATCTGCTGATCACTATGAGGAACTTGAAAGACGAAAAGACCAAGATCTTTCCCTCAACTACGAGGGAATGTAAGGAACTGCCATCTAGCTCTGCACTTGATTCACCTTCTGTTTTGAGTAAACTTGCGACACCTAAACCTACTCCTGCTATTGATTCTGATATGTCGCATGTTATTGATGATGCCACTTCCGTTATGCATGAAACTTATGATGAAACTACTTCTATGCTTGATAATAATGTGCCATTAGGTGAATTTCTTAATGAACAACTTGCTAGGGTTAGAGAGAATGAAATTATTGAAACTGATAATATTGATGAAAGTGATGATGAAGATTCTCCCCCTAGATAAGAATTGCCTGATGTACCTGAGGGTTATGTTATGGATGAAGAAACTGCTAGAGACTTTTTTGCTTGCAAAGATAGATATGATCTTAAGAAACTGTTAGCTAAGCTGAAAGAAAAGTCTTTGAATGCTAGAATGAAATATGACCCTGCTTTTGCTACTTCACCTACCTGTATTTCTGATAAGGACTATGATTTCTCTGTCGATCCTGAGATAATTACTTTGGTTGAATCTGATCCTTTTTATGGCTATGAATCTGAAACTGTTGTGACACATCTTACTAAATTGAATGACATAGCCACCATATTCACTCATGAGGAAAAAAAATGTTACAACTATATCCTTAAGTTATTTCCGTTCTAATTAATGGGTGATGCTAAAATATGATTTAATTCTCTTGATCCTGGTTGTGTGCGTAGTCCCCAGGATATGATTTATTACTTCTCTGCTAAATATTTCCCCGCTCATAAGAAACAAGTTGCTTTAAGCGAAATATCTAATTTTGTGCAAATTGAAGAAGAGAGTCTCCCACAAGCTTGGGGGAGGCTTCTCCGACTACTTAATGCTTTGCCTGATCATCCACTCAAGAAAAATGAAATACTTGATATCTTTTATAATGGACCAACCGATGCTTCCAGAGACCACTTGGATAGTTGTGCTGGTTGTGTTTTCAGGGAAAGAACTATTGAGCAGGCTGATTTGCTATTGAATAATATATTGAGTAATGATAATGTTTGGACACTTCTTGAACCAACTCCTAAGCCAACTGTAAAGAAAAGGGGTATTCTATTTCTCAGTCCTGAAGATATGCAAGAGGCAAAAAAATCTATAAAAGAAAAGGGTATTAAAGCTGAAGATGTTAAGAATTTACCACCTATTGAAGAAATACATGGTCTTGATAACCCAACACCGGTAGTAAAGGTAAATTCTCTCTATAGATTTGATGAAGGTGATATTCCTCTTAATAAGTCTGCTAGCCAATGCTTAGATGAGTTTGATAATTTTATTGTTAAACAAGAAAACTTCAATGCTTATGTTGGTAGACAATTGAAACGTAATGCTTATATGATTGAACACTTGAGTGATTATATGTCTAGAGTTAAAGGTGAACTTAAACTTATGAGTAAACATGCTTCTATGTTACCACTCAAGTAGAACAAGTAATTAAAGCACAAAATGATTTGCTCAGTGAATTAAATAAAAAAAAATGATAATGTTGTTAGAGTTGTGACTAGAGGGGGTAGAATGACTCCAGAACCTTTGTATCCTGAGGGCCACCCTAAGAAAATTGAACAAGATTCTCAAAGAAATAATATTGATGCACCTAGTCCTTCTAGGAAAAAGAAAAAGAAAAATGATAGGACTTTGCATGCTTCTAGTGAACCTGTTGTTGACACACCTGAGAATCCCAATGATATTTCTATTTTTGATGCTGAAACACAATCTGGTAATGAGCACGAACCTAGTGATAATGTTAATGATGATGTTCATGTTTAACCTCAACCTAGCAATAACAATGTTGTAGAGATTGAACGTGCTGTTGATCTTTATAACCCACAATCAAAGAATCAACATTATGATAAGAGAGACTTTGTTGCTAGGAAGCACGGTAAAGAAAGAGAACCATGGGTTCAGAAACCCATGCATTTTCCTCCTAAACCATGAAAGAAAAAGGATGATGAGGATTTTGAGCGCTTTGCTAAAATGATTAGACCTATCTTTTTGTGTATGCGTTTGAGTGATATGCTTGAAATGAATCCTTATGCTAAGTATATGAAAGATATTGTTACAAATAAAAGAAAGATACTGGAAGCTGAAATTTCTACCATGCTTGCCAATTATACTTTCAAAGGTAGAATACCTAAGAAACTAGGAGATCCAGGAGTAACAACTATACCATGCTCCATTAAAAGAAACTATGTTAAAATTGCTTTATGTGATCTTGGAGCCGGTGTTAGTGTTATGTTTCTCTCTTTATATCACAGACTTGATTTGAATAAGTTGACACCTACTGAAATATCTTTATAAATGGCCGATAAATCAACATCTATACCTGTCGGTATTTGTGAGGATGTGCCTGTTGTGGTTGAAAATGTTACTATTCTAACGGACTTTGTTATTCTTGATATTCCTGAGGACGATAGTATGTCGATTATCCTTGGTAGACCCTTCTTGAATACTGCAGGGGCTGTTATTGATTGCAACAAAGGCAATGTCACTTTTCATGTTAATGGTAATGAGCATACGGTACACTTTCCGAGGAAACAACCTCAAGTCCACAGTATCAATTCTATTGGAAAATTTTCAACGATTACTATTGGAGGTTTTGAATTTCCTCTTCCTACTGTCAAGAAGAAATATGATATTCCTGTTGTTGGGGACATGCATATCCCTGTCGAGGTAACCTAGTGTAATTCGAAAATTCTCCGGTTTCATGTTATTCGGAAAGAGTTTGTTAACAAGACTTGATCAACCTTGTTAGTGGATTCCTTTTGATGAGCATGAGATGGATGAAGTTAGAAAGCACAACTCTCTGTACCCTCCTTTTACTTTCTGTTATTTAGATTAAATAAAACAAAAATAGTAATTTCTTTCTGTTTTCTGATTTATCCTTGCAATAAAAAATACCCCAAAAATAAAAGTTCTCTAAATGTCCCAAAAATGAAATATGATTTTTTTAGAATATTTAAGAATATCTGGCACTAAGAACACATCAGAGGGGCCACCACCTGGCCACGAGGTTCTAGGGTGCGCCCACCCCCTGGGGCGCGCCCCTGCCTCGTGGGCACCATATGGACCCCCTCCACTTATTCCTGCACCCACACACTTCGTCTTCCTCCAGAAAAAATCCTCCCATAGCTCAAACCCGTGTTCTAGCTCATTTTGATGCAATTTTTGATCTTCTTGCTCAAAGCTCCATTCACCAAACTGTACTGGGGGATTGTTCTTCGGTATGTGACTCCTCCAATGGTCCAATTAGTTTTTGTTCTAGTGTTTTATTTATTGCAAATTTTTTCTGCTAAGGTGACCCTGTTCTTGAGCTTGTATGTCAAATTTTTATGGTCCCAAGTAGTTATAATGCATGATAGATCCTCTAGGCAATTGTGGGAGTAGTTGCTATCAATATTGTTGAGTTTGATTCACTTTTATTTTGAGTTACTAAAAAGTTCAGAAATTTTCAGAGGGAGAAAATGTTGAGGAGATTGTTGAGAGGCTCCTCAAGCCAGAGTTCGAAGGGAAAGGAGAATGAAGAGAATGAAAAGCCCAAGTACAACCTTCCTCGCACCGCGGAGGTTTGGCCGTGCGAATGGCCTTGTGATGCATTCTTGAAGGCTGTCGGGAATTTATGATGATTTTTATTACTTGGCTTAGAATGCAGGCCTCACCGACTTCCTCCGCGACCAGTGCGAACAGTATCTCCTGCTCACTAACATTTTCATGCAAAATTTTTATTTCCATTCTAAGAAATCACCACCTTCTGTGGAGTTTCATTTCTATGATGAGTTTAAGGAGATGTCACTCTATGATTTTTGTGTGGTTTGTAAGTTGCCTTTTGAGGGCAGTGTCGAGGAACCACACCGTAGTGATGTGGAGGGATTTATTGATGAAATTGTTGTAGGGGAAACGAGGAAAGTTTCCAATGCAAGAATTACTAGCATACATTTTCCTGCTCTACGTTACTTTGCAGTATTTGCTAGTAGATGCTTAATTGGTTGTGGGAACAGTGGAAATCTCAGTGCTCCTGATATTGTTATTTTGTGCCATGCTTTATTTCGTGATACAACTTTCAGTTTAGGCGCTATTATTGCTAAATGATTAAGTCTGAACCGTACAAAGGGCCCCATCTTCGGTGGCATCTTTGCTTCGTGCCTTGCTGCACATTTTGAGATACCTATTAGGCATTATGAGAAAGAAGAAAAGTTGTTGCCCCCTATTTTCCTAGACTATAAGAGTATGCTAGCACATGACTTTATTGTTAAAAATAAGAAGCATGCTTAAGTATAATTTGATTTTTGGTAAAACTCACTATGAGGTTATTACCTTGCCTGTGCCCTCTTTGTTTAACATATTTTCAGGCACGTATCTCATCTTGTCGGAGGCCGTTTATGCATACTAGAGCCTGATACCAGTTCCAGAGCCTGAGCCGGAGCCACCCCTGGACCCTTATTGGCAGTCTGTTTGTCAGTGGGATCCGGAGGAGATCGCCAAACAATGGCACCCTGAGGACCCTACTCAGTACACCGGAGAGGGTAGCTTCAATCCGTGGGACTAGACCAACTTAGGCCAAAAGCCTAAGCTTGGGGGAGTACGTATTTCTCACCGACTTTACATTCATGTTAACACACTCATTCTAGTTGTCGGTGCTCATACTTTTTCATTGTACTATCCATGCTAGTTTATTTTCTTTTCTAAGCCTTAACCTTAAGAAAAAAAATAGTTCTAGCTTTCATCTAATTTACTTTCCATGCTTGTAGTAGTGTAATTAAAAGAAAACCCAAAAAGATTTCTCGTTCTTCTTTTGCTTGTTGGGAGGTTTCCCGTGTAAATAGTTTTATTTCTTTTCTTTTCTTTGGGGGTCAAAAGGAGAAGACCATAATGAAAATGTTGAGTGGCTCGCATATGCATTATTGTTGAATTAACCAAGAGCCCATATTATCGTGTCTTCTCCCATGTATTAAATGCTTGCAGATTCCAGCTTAGTCCAATGCATGTGCACTATTATTATTATACACATTGTTCGGTCGAGCGAGTGAAAGGCAATAATGACGATATGTGATGGACTGATTGAGATGAGAGAAACTGGTATGAACTCGACCTATCTTATTTTTGTAAATATGATTAGTTTATCGTTCCTGATTCAGCCTATTATGAATGAAACATGTTTGCAATGACAATTAGAGATTATAGTTGCTCATGCCATGCTTAATTAGCTAGGAGTTTATAATGGTTTACCTTGCATACCGACATGCTATAAAATGGTTGTGATGTGGTATGATAGGGTGGTATCCTCCTTTGAACGATTCGAGTAGCTTGACTTGGCACATGTTCACGCATGTAGTTGAAACAAAATCAACATAGCCTCCACGTTATTTACGTTCATGGTGATTTATATCCTACTCATGCTTGCACTCATTGTTGATTAATTTTAATGCATTTTCATGACTATTGTCGCTCTCTAGTTGGTCACTTCCCAGTCTTTTTCTAGCCTTCACTTGTACTAAGCGGGAATACTGCTTGTGCATCCACTTCCATAAACCCCAAAGTTATTCCGTATGAGTCCACCATATCTTCCTATATGCGGTATTTACCTGCCATTCCAAG